>NW_028161810.1:0-152500 GCF_964263955.1 Coregonus lavaretus
CGTTCCCCTGGCATCCGTCGGACTGCCAGATGGTGAAGCGTGATTCATCACTCCAGAAAATGCGTTTCCACTGCTCCAGAGTCCAATGGCGGTAAACTTTACACCAATCCAGCCAACGCTTGGCATTGCGCATGGTGATCTTAGGCTTGTGTGCGGCTGCTTGGCCATTTCATGAAGCTCCCGAACAAACAGTTATTGTGCTAACGTTGCTTCTAGAGGCAGTTTGGAAGGAGGTAGTGAGTGTTGCAACCGAGGACAGACGATTTTTACGCGCTTCAGCACTCGGTGGTCCCGTTCTGTGAGCTTGTGTGGCCTACCACTTCGCGGCTGAGCCATTGTTGCGCCTAGACGTTTCCACTTCACAATAACAGCACTTACAGTTGACCGGGGCAGCTCTAGCAGGGCAGAAATTTGATGAACTGACTTGTTGGAAAGGTGGCATCCTATGACGGTGCCACTTTGAAAGTCACTGAGCTCTTCAGTAAGGCCATTCTACTGCCAATGTTTGTCTATGGAGATTGCATGGCTATGTGCTCGATTTTATACACCTGTCAGCAACAGGTGTATCTGAAATAGCCAAATCCACTAATTTGAAGGGGTGTCCACATACTGCTGTATATATAGTGTATATATAGTGTACCTTTCTGTGGGAACTAACTTGTGTGTATTTTCATAAATAATTGCTACGCATTTAAATGATATAAAATGCAAAACCATTTGCATTTGCAGTCAAACTTATCTGACATCATTTGGAACAAGATATTTCCATTTCCCCAGTGTATTTTGTGCAACTCTTTTAGCTAGGTTCTGAATTCAATTGCCATAGAAAAAACGAACTGTGAGGCATGCTGAGTCTGTGTCCGTAAAGAGCATAAAAAGCCCTGTACTGAGAGGACTTAACAAAGGTCTTGTGATGGAAAATCAAGATGGCGGGTGCTGGTGATGTGATGTGGTTAAGGTTTACCTTAAAGCCAGGGCATCCTAAGGAGGTTTTGAAGCCTTTTGGTTTTCTGCTAGTGTGCTGGGCCCCTGCGGCGGCAGGGTGGGGGGGTGGGTGGGGGGGGGGTTGTGTTTAGCAGTCAGTGTCTGTCTCCTGGCTTCTCCCATCCAGGCATCAGCTTTGACAGATCCCCTTAGCACTGCAGTGTCCCAAATGGCACCCTATTCCCTACATAGTGCACTACTTTTTTGACCAGAACCCCTATGGGGAATAGGGTGCCATTTGAGACGTAAAGTCAGTGTCTAACCTCCATACGACTCCAAGGTCAGCCTCCTGAAAAGACGAGGGATGATGCCTAGTTGTGACACTGACACACTTTGTATTTTCTCAGAATATCGTATTTGAGTAGAAGAAAATGATATGAAACGGAAAGTCAAAATGAATGTAAAATCTATAACAAAATGCAAGCATTGCTATTTGCTACAACGTCAGACATTAATGAATCGCTCCAACTATAACAGCTCATTGCTGACCTATTAAGGCCATCACAAAGACAACATCATTTAAAAGATGCACTCCAGCCTCCCTAGCAAATCATCTATCACCTGATTTACTTAAAGCTGCAATATGTCACTTTTGGGGCGACCTGACCAAATTCACATTGAAATGTGAGTTATAGATCTGTCATTCTCAATGAAAGCCAGTCTAAGAAGCGGTAGATCTGTTCTATGTGCGCTATTTATATGCTTTGCGTTGTTTTTGCGTCTTTTACTTTATTTTTGGTTATGGAAATTATATTTCACAGTGGTTTAGATGCTACAATGATTCTCTACACTACGCCTGCCTGTTTTGTCACATAAACTGAAATTAGTAGAACTATTAGAATTTTAGCAACCAGGAAATGGCAGAGCGATTTCTGCATAGTGGGTCTTTAACAAAAGGCACATCTTAATAGGTGGTCAAGGTATCATGACATGGCACAAGTGTGTGTACTTTACTGTATTTACACTTGGAATATTGTTTATCAAACCGGAAAAGTTCAAAAATCTCTGGAATGCGTCTTTAAGTTCGAATTCGGATTGCGTTGGTCGGGAATCAAACCCGGGTCAATGACCACTGCTGCTGCGGGTTCGCGTGGGATCCAACCGCGTCGCAAAAGCAGCAGAAAAGGTCACCAAAACGTGTATTACGGCTATACACGTCTGGCTTCGGGGCTCACCACTATACCACCAATGCATGAGATCTGTTGAGAAGGTTCCTAGTTAAATGTGTGCAGAGGTTGTCTCCACAATTGGAATTCCCATGACGTCAGTTTAACGAGATTCCATAAAAACACGCCATTTCGATACAGCTACGCCCGGAAGTGACAGGTTAGGATAACTAACATAGCAGGTTAGGAGAAATAACGTAGCAGGTTAGGATAACTAACGTAGCAGGTTAGGATAACTAACGTAGCAGGTTAGGATAACTAACGTAGCAGGTTAGGATAACTAACGTAGCAGGTTAGGATAACTAACGTAGCAGGTTAGGATAATTAATGTAGCAGGTAAGGATAATTAATGCAGCAGGTTATGATAACTAATGCAGCAGGTTAGGATAATTAATGCAGCAGGTTATGATAATTAACGTAGCAGGTTAGGATAACTAATGCAGCAGGTTAGGATAATTAACGTAGCAGGTTAGGAGAACTAATGCAGCAGGTTAGGATAATTAACGTAGCAGGTTAGGAGAACTAATGCAGCAGGTTAGGATAATTAACGTAGCAGGTTAGGAGAACTAATGCAGCAGGTTAGGATAATTAACATAGCAGGTTAGGAAAATTAGGTTATGGTTAGGAAAAGGGTTATGGAAAATGCTCTCCTAACCTGCTACATATACTCACTTCCGGTCGCAGCTGTATCAAAGTGGGGTGTTTTTAGGAAGTCCCTTAGTATCATAGCTAGCTAAGTAGTATGATCTCTTCCAAAAATGTTGATTATTAATGTACTGTTGAGCTTCAAAATGTTGGGCTCGTCCGGGATTTGAACCCGGGACCTCTCGCACCCAAAGCGAGAATCATACCCCTAGACCAACGAGCCGATGTGATCTTGGCTGAATAAAGAGGATAAGAACACATTACTAACAAAGATGTTTATAATTCATCCAAGATAGACTACAGCCTGTCGTTTTTAATGGGAGCAAATTACTCCAAGAGGGCAGAGGGAAGTACGAGCTAGCGAGAGCAATAACTCAATTTGCCCTTGCAATTCCTTCTAAACAACGCAAGTCCACTCCGTTCGTAACAGATTTTAAGTTTTGGAAGCAGAAAACTGTATTGATATCAAATGTTTAATCGATGAGAAAATTAGCCAAATGTCGGCCAAAATCCATCTAGCTCCATCTTCTCCCACAGTCGGCCACCGGTCTTCCTCTCACCACCATATTTGGTAGTGAGCGGAAACGCCAAACCGGATGCTTCACATTTATACATTCGGTGAAATATCTGTGTCATTGTTCTGTGTTTCGGTACATTATATAATTAATTACATAACGTTTGGCTTTGTTCTACTAGCTTTGAAGTGACTGTTTTGCGCTTTTTGATAGACCAACGAGGCAATGTGATCCCGACCGAATATAGGGAATAAGAACACATTACTGACTACTGTCCATGTTCCATACATTATTTAATTACATAACAATTGGCTTTGTTCTCTGCTAGCTTTTAATTGACTGAGTTGCGCTTTTTGATATATTTATAGCTACACAGGTTTTCAATGCATATATTTGTTTCAACATGAAATGGGAGCCGATGCTAACTTGTTAGCTCTCTATCAAGATAAGAAGATAGTGAATGCGGCTCTCTGATGGCCAAATGTAGTTGCATTTGCTATCAAGTTGTCTTTAATGTTACATGTATTACAGTATAAGAAAATGTTGTTTTTACTCTTTAGTTAGCTAGTAGCTAACACAGTTTGTGATTGGTTAGCTGGCTGTTAAGATTGTTAGCCGTTTGCTAGTGGACTAAACTCCACTCCAAAAACTTAATTCGCCATCTAGTGGCGTTTAGTCCACTGAGTTAGCCGTTTGCTAACGAGCACTAACTTGACTGGCTAGCTAGCTAGAGCTCGTTATCAACTCGGTCTTCTGAAGTATTCACTTGGGGGGTTGCACTACAATGAATATAACATTATTATGATGATCTACCATGTGTTACTAATTCGCCTACCATTTCACATCGTCTATGACTCCAGGCAGACAGTTTTGCTTCTTGTAAACTTCTGTCAGCTTCCACTGCAGGTGGTATAAATTCGCTGGACATTCACCTCAAATCAAATTGTATTGGTCACATGCGGCGAATGCAACAGGTGTAAAAAGTAAGACAAATATTTGCTAAATAAAAAAGGAAATAGTAACACAATTACAATAATGAGGCTATATACAAGGACTACCAGTACTGAGTCAATGTGCAGGGGTACAAGGTAATTGAAGTAATACAGTATGTACATGTAGGTAGATGGGGTAAAAGTGACTAGGCAATCAGGATATGTGAGGAGTGTGTCTATATGTGAGTGTGTGTTGAAGTGTCAGTGTAGTATGTGTGGGTAGAATCTAGAGTGTGAATAGAGTACCACAGTATGAGTCATAATACCCACAAAACCTAGCAGTCAAAACAAGGAAATGGTTCCAATTGTTTTTCCACCATTCATTTTTTCCCATATGGGATTTTAGAAACACTTAAAATAAGGGCTGTGTTTCATGTAGGCTTACCCTGGCGTGGCGTTTTGATAACTGTGTAAATCTCTCTAGGACAAGGTGACTTTTATCAATATACCACTTGCCGTGCAGTAGCAGAGAGAACAGTCTATGACTTGGGTAGCTGGCGTCTTTGACAATTTTTAGGTCCTATTTTGACACCGCCTGGTATAGAGGTCCTGGATGGCAGGGAGATGTACTGGGCCGTATGCACTACCCTCCCAAGCGGTGATGCAGTCAGTCAAGATGCTCTCAATGGTGCAGCTGTATACGTTTTTGAGGATCTGAGGACCCATGCCAAATCTTTTCAGCCTCTTGAGGAGGAAGAGGTGTTGTCGTGCCCTCTTCACGACTGAGTTGGTGTGTTTGGACCATGACAGGTCCTTAGTGATGTGGACACCGAGGAACTTGAAGCTCTCGACCCGCTCCACTACAGCCCCGTCGATGTGAATGGGGGCTTGATTGACAGATAACACATATGTCTAGTCACCATACAATGGTTATTCAGTGTCCACTGTCACAGTAGCTACAAAGCCAAGGTCATTGATGATGAAAAAAAAAATGATGGTTGGTGAGAGGTCAAAGGTCATCAAATGACAACTACCTAGTAGTAGCATCACATAAACAGAATCTCATTCTAGTTCTGTGAGTAGCACAGCCCTTGGTGTCTAACTAAACTTTCTCGGTGTTTCTCATTGGCTACAGTGTGTATCTTCCGAAAATGTCTGGAACCCTAACATTACCTCTTCAGAGTATTTTAAATAATCCCACAGGCCTTTCATAAACTAACGATCGTCCATCACTTTTTTTCTCCTTACTAGTACTAACTTTGCTGATAGTTACCTTGAAGAAAAATATACTTACTATGACTGAGGTACACTACATGGCCAAATTTATGTGAACACCTGTTCGTCAAACATCTCATTCCAAAATCATGGGCATTAATATGGAGTTGGTCCCCCCTTTGCTGCTATAACAGCCTCCACTCTTCTGGGAAGGCTTTCCACTAGATGTTGGAACATTGCTGCGGGGACTTGCTTCCATTCAACAACAGGAGCATTAGTGAGGTCGGGCACTGATGTTGGGTGATTAGGCCTGGCTTGCAGTCAGCGTTCCAATTCATCCCAAAGGTGTTCGGTGGGGTTGAGGTAAGGGCTCTGTGCAGGCCAGTTAAGTTCTTCCACACCGATCTCGACAAAACATTTCTGTATGGACCTCGCTTTGTGCACAGGGGCATTGTCATGCTGAAACAGGAAAGGGCCTTCCCCAAACTGTTGCCACAAAGTTGGAAGTGTAACAGTGTTGCTTCCGTCCCTCTCCTCGCCCCTACCTGGGCTTGAACCAGGAACCCTCTGCACACATCGACAACAGTCACCCTTGAAGCACCGTTACCCATCGCTCCACAAAAGCCGTGGCCCTTGCAGAGCAAGGGAAACAACTACTTCAAGGTCTCAGCGCGAGTGACGTCACAGATTGAAACACTACTAGTGCGCACCGCTAACTAGCTAGCCATTTCACACCGGTTACAGAAGCACAGAATCGTCTACAATGTCATTGTATGCTGTAGCGTTAAGATTTCCCTTCACTGGAACGAAGGGGCCTAGACCGAACCATGAAAAACAGCCCCAGACCATTATTCCTCCTCCACCAAACTTTACAGTTGGCACTATGCATTGGAGCAGATAGTGTTCTCCTGGCATCCACCAAACCTAGATTATTCCGTCGGACTACCAGATGGTCCAATGGCGGTGAGCTTTACACTACTTCAGCCAAGGCTTGGCATTGCGCATGGTGTTCTTATTTTTATTTATTTATATATTTTTTTGTCATTTAGCAGACGCTCTTATCCAGAGTGACTTACAGGAGCAATTAGGGTTAAGTGCCTTGCTCAAGGGCACATCGACAGATTGTTCTCCTAGTCGGCTCGGGGATTAGAACCAGCGACCTTTCGGTTACTGGCACTACGCTCTTAACCACTAAGCTACCTGCCGCCCTTTTTTCTTAGGCTTGTGTGCGGCTGCTCGGCCATGGAAACCCATTTCATGAAGCTCCCGACTAACAGTTCTTGTGCTGACGTTGCTTCCAGAGGCAGTTTGGAACTCGATAGGGAGTGTTGCAACTGAGGAGCTACACGCTTCAGCACTTGCCGATCCTGTTCTGTGAGCTTGTGTGGCCTACCAATTCTCGGCTGAGCCGAACCTAGAAGTTTCCACTTCACAATAACAGCACTTACAGTTGACCGGGGCAGCTCTAGCAGGACAGATACTTGATGAACTGACTTGTTGGAAAGGTGGCATCCTATGACGGTGCCACGTTGAAAGTCACTGAGCTCTTCAGTAAGGCCATTCTACTGCCAATGTTTGTCTATGGAGACTGCATGGCTGTGTGCTCGATTTTATGGCTGAAATAGCTGAATCCACTAATTTGAAGGGATATCCACATACTTTTGGCCATGTAGTGTGTGTGGTTGTTCCACCAAGCTATCTTAAGTTGAATGCAAGTCGCTCTGGTAAGAGCGTCTGCTAAATGACTAAAATGTATTGTAAATGTACAGTACTCATAATTACTCACACCCAGCCCATAACCTACTCTTACTTAGCTAGGCCTTTGTATTCCTTCCAGAACATAGGCCATCGATGAAGCACCTCCATCCCTTTCGGGCTTGTGATCTCTGCTCCAGACGTTGCCATGTCAGACCCTCTGCCTTAATCTCCTGCTCTGGTGCTGTCTCCATGTGGTTCTCCTGCTCTGGTGCTGTCTCCATGTGGTTCTCCTGCTCTGTGCTATCTCCATGTGGTTCTCCTGCTCTGGTGCTGTCTCCATGTGGTTCTCCTGCTCTGTGCTATCTCCATGTGGTTCTCCTGCTCTGGTGCTGTCTCCATGTGGTTCTCCTGCTCTGTGCTATCTCCATGTGGTTCTCCTGCTCTGGTGCTGTCTCCATGTGGTTCTCCTGCTCTGTGCTGTCTCCATGTGGTTCTCCTGCTCTGTGCTGTCTCCATGTGGTTCTCCTGCTATCTCCATGTGGTTCTCCTGCTCTGGTGCTATCTCCATGTGGTTCTCCTGCTCTGGTGCTGTCTCCATGTGGTTCTCCTGCTCTGTGCTGTCTCCATGTGGTTCTCCTGCTCTGGTGCCGTCTCCATGTGGTTCTCCTGCTCTGTGCTGTCTCCATGTGGTTCTCCTGCTCTGGTGCTGTCTCCATGTGGTTCTCCTGCTCTGTGCTGTCTCCATGTGGTTCTCCTGCTCTGGTGCTGTCTCCATGTGGTTCTCCTGCTCTGGTGCTATCTCCATGTGGTTCTCCTGCTCTGTGCTGTCTCCATGTGGTTCTCCTGCTCTGGTGCTATCTCCATGTGGTTCTCCTGCTCTGTGCTGTCTCCATGTGGTTCTCCTGCTCTGGTGCCGTCTCCATGTGGTTCTCCTGCTCTGGTCCACTTTAAATGCAGTTCAAAATGTGTGCAATTATCCGTAGCAGTCCTCATCTTGCTACTACAGCAGCCTAGTGCTTGTTATGAATGCGCTCTGGAAGACTCCTCTGAGGAGTTCTTGGGGGTCAGGTTCTCATGCGGCCTCAACTCTGTAGTGAAAGCAGCTAGCTACATGTTCAACTCAAATAAAAAACAACAATAACATTTTCAATTTTTATTGACTTTTTGGACAATTTCATTTCCAGTGTCATCCATAATTGTTTCACTATTTCTTGTGTGTTTTTTTTTTTTTTTGCATAATCTTTCATATAAGGCTAGAATGACATAGACCAGGATTAGACAGTGATGTCATATCTTTCAGGAAGTGTATCCGCACCACCGCAAGCTAAATGAAACACCACCCACTGACTGGAACCGAATGAGACGATGGAACATTTATCCACAGCGTTTTACTGTTACGCCTCCTGCTCTCCTCGGACTGTGACATCATACTCTGGGTCTGGTTTACGTCACCCTAGATATAAGGCTGTTAGAAGAGGGCCATCGCTATGGTTACAGAACAATCTGCATAGCAACTGGAAGACAAAAAGGGACTGGACACTGACCCGGTTGGTAGCAGGATGAGGAACACATCACTAGACAGAAGACAGTTCATTGGCACAAAATGGTCTGCTCTTTTGCTTCCAAAAACATGAGTAGAGTTAAAACGTCATTTTTTTCAACAAACAAAAAAAATAACTAAAAGTTTGGAACAAGTATGATACTTTTAACAGTTAGTGTGTGGGGATATTGAAACTTTGGAGCTCTAGTGTTGTAGAAGCATGGTACAGGATCCATTACGATCTCCAAAAGCATCTGGCAGTTTGAGTGTGTGAAATAGTATCTGTAGTGAATCACCCCTCCAAAAACAAAGTTTGACAAAATGAATAAGGCTGCATGACACAACACACCACTACCTGCCCATATACTCACAAGCACAGTTACAAGCAGAAAAGGGGACAGAATGAAAGACGGCGGACAGAACCACTCAGACGCGTCAACAAGACCGAGATCTGAATGAGATTACGTGCACAGTTCCCATGAGTAGTGGAGGAGAGTAGTTGAAACAGACAGCTGGGCCACCGTGGTGGTCAAGCTTCTTCACTTCAAATCAAAAGCTGAAAATGGACAGACATGTTAGCTAACATGTCACCAGAGGTAAGTCAACCCCTCCCACACACACACACCCTGCGAAGGCAACTAAGAAAAGGGGCAGCTCAGGAAACCTACGTAGCTTTGCTCGGTTGCCTTAACAGCTTTGGTAACACATTTCAAAATCATTATGAAATGTCAAGTCTCGGAGAACAACATTGAACTTCTACCTGAAAATAGACATAACCCAACAACCCGGCAACGTTTCTTATAATAAAGTATTATATTTTTTGTTGCAGAAAGACGCATTACTGAATAGAAGAAGATACAAAGCTTAAGTTACAGGTCAAAATACAGTTTGGTTGAAAGCATTTCAGACTACACCGTAAAATCTACAAAGGCAAACCAAGTTATGTAGACAGAAGAGAGAAGCGTGAAATATTTCCAGGACTGCAGAGACGTCTTCTGTGGGGGGTCAGTGTCAGCGGTCAGTCCAGGTCCAGAGGGTCGGGGCAGGTGATGAGGGGAAGATTGTGTCGTCAGGTGGAGGCGAGGGCCATCTCGTCTCCTTTGTAGCAGCACAGCTCTGCTCAGAAGCGCTTGGGTCCCCAGGGAGAGGCCTTGTTGGCGGCCGCCACAGGAGCACCGAAGCTGGGGAAGTCCTCAGAGCTGCTCATATCTGGGGCCTGGAGAGAGGGGGGGGAAAACAAGCAAGTGTCAGTGATAACTAGGTGCTGGAGTTCCTTTTCATTAACAAGTACATGTGAGTGATCATTGAACTACAAAATGACTGCATTCCAAAACTACCAAAAAAGGACAACACACACAAAAGTAGCCTGGTGGTCCCAGATCTGTGCTAAATAGACAACTTATGATCAACAATGACCACAGGTATAGTTGGCAAGACAGTACAAACAGATCTGGGACCAGGCTAGCACAAAAAGGTATTGGGTCAGATTTGTCAAAGGAGGAAAATAAATAAAATATCCGTCACCTCTCTCACCTTCTCACTGCCAGTTTGCCATGGAGCCTCCCTCACCACGAAGCCTTTGGAGGGACCCCGCTCTCGTCCTCCGTCATCCATCGAGGACGCACCGCGGTCACCAAGGGGTTTCATGTACGTCATCTTAGACTCATTCTCAATCACATCAGCCATCTGAAAAACAGGAAACAGAAACCAGTTAAGATTTTTAAAAAGCCATATGAAAACGGGGGGAAAAGTTGTTAAGGTACTCATTACGATACTCCTCATTTAAAGGCAATCAGATAGTGTGTTCTATAACAGCAGTAAAATGAAGAGCCAAAGATTACTGGGGGTGAAAAAACAATGAGGGAAATGCTTTATCAATGATACAGCACAGATCAATGAATAAACTGATGAGTAATGACTAAACTTAACATTGACCAGACACAGAAAAACAACTAGTCCTCTGTAGCTCAGCTGGTAGAGCTCGGCGCTTGTAACGCCAAGGTAGTGGGTTCGATCCCCGGGACCACCCATACACAAAAAAATGTATGCACGCATGACTGTAAGTCGCTTTGGATAAAAGCGTCTGCTAAATGGCATATTATTATTACCAAGGGCCAAGAGGATGCCTAAACGGCTTTGAAAGCCCCGGGTGAAGTTTCCCCTCCCGCAATCCCAACCTTACCCCATTAGTGGGGGAAAATGGTAAAGTGACCCAAAAGCAGCATCTAGGGGCAAATTCACCCTTCACCACTTTGAAAGGAGTACTTACGTATTCCTCTTCCAGGTTGAGGAGGTGGTCGATGGCTTCATCCACCAGCTCAGGACGTCCGGTGACAGACACCTGATTGGGATCGGCAGCTCCAGGCTGGGGGAATCTCAGATCCACCTAAACAGGTATAAACTGTTATATCCAAGCTCCACACAGTCGTGTTAGAACAGGTCATCTGTCCATTTAAAAGTGAGGTCCTATGTTCCTCCAGGAACGAAGAGGATTAAATAAATATATATATTTTTTAATGGACAAATTCTTGTCTTTTGTCCATTTGAAAAGAAGAAGCCTTGGAGGGCATTATTTATATATATCAACACTAAACCCATCAACAGCAAATGTATGTGCAGACGGAATACATTCAAATGGTTTCCCAGAATACAGAGGGACAAGGCAAGACTACCCAGTCTCCTGTAGGATTCGTTTTGTCCTCACAACCATTAACATGCATTATCCGAGACACAGACAAGGCTTGCCCTGGACTAAAAACCTATTTCAATGGAGAATTTCCATTGTGCATGCTTCTAAGTCCAGGACTTCCTGTATCAGGGAAACTGGCCCCACGTGTCCACTGACAAAGGTCCTCCCACCCGACCCCCCCCCCCCCCTCACCTTGAACTCGTCCATGATCTTGCGGATGCCCTTGCCGCGGGCCCCGATGATACGGGCGTGGACACGGGCGTCCAGGGTGATATCCTCAGAGATCATCTCCTCCAGCTCGTCCACGATAGCCTGGATGGCGTCCTTGGCAGCCGTAGCCTTGTGCTCATACCCCGTGATGGTGATCTGGTCCTGGGGGGGGGAAGTATGTCAGGACTACAGACCTTACATGAGGGAAACATCAAGTCTAAGGCCTTCTCAAATGAGCATTTCCTCAATTCCTTGCATAACTCCTCACCCCCCTCAGGCACATTGGAGAAGATCCAAGGCCACTCTCCTCTGACCTTCTCCAATGCCTTTTTGCAAAGGGCTTGAGGATAGAGGACAAGGGGCTTGAGGATAGAGGACAGGGGCTTGAGGATAGAGGACAAGGGGCTTGAGGATAGAGGACAAGGGGCTTGAGGATAGAGGACAAGGGGCTTGAGGATAGAACACCAGGGGCTTGAGGATAGAGGACCAGGGGCTTGAGGATAGAGGACAAGGGGCTTGAGGATAGAGGACAAGGGGCTTGAGGATAGAGCACAAGGGGCTTGAGGATAGAGCACAAGGGGCTTGAGGATAGAGCACAAGGGGCTTGAGGATAGAGCACAAGGGGCTTGAGGATAGAGCACAAGGGGCTTGAGGATAGAGGACAAGGGGCTTGAGGATAGAGCACAAGGGGCTTGAGGATAGAGGACAAGGGGCTTGAGGATAGAGGACAAGGGGCTTGAGGATAGAGGACAAGGGGCTTGAGGATAGAGGACAGGGGCTTGAGGATAGAGGACAGGGGCTTGAGGATAGAGGACAAGGGGCTTGAGGATAGAGGACAAGGGGCTTGAGGATAGAGGACAGGGGCTTGAGGATAGAGGACAAGGGGCTTGAGGATAGAGGACAGGGGCTTGAGGATAGAGCACAAGGGGCTTGAGGATAGAGGACAAGGGGCTTGAGGATAGAGGACAAGGGGCTTGAGGATAGAGGACAAGGGGCTTGAGGATAGAGGACAGGGGCTTGAGGATAGAGCACAAGGGGCTTGAGGATAGAGGACAAGGGGCTTGAGGATAGAGGACAAGGGGCTTGAGGATAGAGGACAAGGGGCTTGAGGATAGAGGACAAGGGGCTTGAGGATAGAGGACAAGGGGCTTGAGGATAGGAGGACAAGAGAAGGTGCAACCCTGTACCTGGTTGTCATCATTCTTGTCTGGGAACTGGATGTTGACGTCGTGCTCCGTGCGGATGTTGGTGATTATGGCTCCCTTACGGCCAATGATCTTGGGGTGATACTTGGGGTCCACAGTGATGGTCAACTTGAAGCTCCTGAGGGACTGCAAAGAACAACAAGTACAACATCCACAGTCAGAACCATGTCACTCTTAGCCTGGTCCCAGATCTGTTTGTGTTGGATTCCAAATGGCATGACAACAACCATAGGAGTTGGTAAGACAGCACAAACAGATCTGGGACCAGGCTAGTTAATGATCATAGGAGTTGGTAAGACAGCACAAACAGATCTGGGACCAGGCTCTGTAGCTGGTGATTGACTGCAGTCAACACTTAATACTGGTTGGTCTGGGATCTGAACAAGCAGCAGTAGAGAGCAACACGTACCCGATCCTCCTGCTCAGCAGTCAGCTCTTTAACACGCTCCAGGAGACCCTCCTTAGCGCGGTCCAGGTGATTGGCCAGGCCAGTAATGGAGATTATGTCGGACTGCAGCTCAGGAGCAGGCACTTGAATATTAACCTGGGAGGTGGAGGCAATGGATAGAGAACATTACCATGTTGGATAAAACCTCCAGACAGAGGAGATGCTGTATCCTGAATGAGGTGAGTATGTATATATATATAAAAATAAAAAAAACATGGGGGATTGGAAGTGACGCAGACAATTACATTGATAGAAGATACATTCTATCTGCAATTTTAAGCTGATCCATTCCCCCCGAAAAAAATAACTCCTCTACGAACCTCGAATTCATCCATCATCTTCCGAATTCCACTTCCCTTCTGCCCAATGATGTAACGGTGAAGCTCGAAAGGCACTTCCACCTCAGTGGTGACAGGGACCAGAGCCTGAGGAACAAAAGACAGGTGAAACATGAGTTGAAAACACACTACTCTATAGATGAGTCACGAATACCCTCAGTAAAGAGTTTACTGACAGTACAGACAGTGTCATTATTTCAATTCAATGTTCAAGAAGAGGGCTGACCTGGAGCGCCTCCACGGCAGCCTCACATCTCTCCTTGCGGCCAGAAAGCACGATGACGTCACACTTCTTGGGAACAGCGGGATCCACAGGTGTAGTAGGCTCTTCGACCACCAGCACCTCCCCGTTAGCCTCTCCATTCTCCTGCACTGCAGCCTCGGCCAGGGGAGCTGAGGAAGAACAGATTTAGAAAAAAAAAAAAAGGTTGATTAGAGAGAATGAAACAACCAGGCATTTTAAACAGCAGAAATCTGAAAAAGACTTGCTTCGAGCAGCCTTGAAGCAAGAGACATCTCTTAACCCGGGCACGTATTGACAAAGTCTCAGAGTAGGAGTGCTGATCTAGGATATTTACATTTAGGTAAATTTAGCAGGCGCTCTTATCCAGAGCGACTTACACCTCAGTGCATTCAACTTAAGGTAGATAAAACAACCACGTCGCAGTCATTGCGAGTAAAGGTCTAGGATCACGACTACGATCTTTAAAACTACTCAGAACTGATCCTTGGATCAGCACTCCTCTGACTCTTTGTGAATACTGCCTGAGAACGCCAAGGGGCTTTTACCCGCCGGACCTCCTTTTCCCGGGCCGTCCACTCGCTCGGGGAACTTGATCTGCACGTTGTGGTCCCTGGTGATGGCCTGGATGCGGGAGCCTTTGGGCCCCATGATAGAACGGTGGAACCTCTGAGGGATCACACACTCGATGGTCACCTGGGCGTCCTGGAGACAGAGGAGAGGACCGCTAGCCAATCAGAGTCAAGAAGAGGGGACAGGACAGTTATGACTGGGCAAACGAGACTAGTGGCTGAAGATTCTTGCAGCCTTTATGTCCCAGGAGATAAACAGTATGAGGCACTCCCACCCGAGGCTCACCCCTCACCCGGGGGGGTCATCAGTGTTTTATGTTAATGTCAGCTCTAGTGTGATTGTGTTTCTATCAGGAGTGACACCAAAGACCTGTGGCGAACAGAATTAACAACCTTTGCATCAAGACAGTTGCTTTGTGAGTTGTTAACCCATGTTCAGTTAGCCATTTTTATATACACTGAACACAGAAATATAAAAACGCAACATGAAAAGTGTTGGTCCCATGTTTCATGAGCTGAAATAAAAGATCCCAGAAATGTTCAATGCGCACAAAAAGCTTATTTCTCTCAAATTGTGCACAAAGTTGTTTACATCCCTGTTAGTGAGCATTTCTCCTTTGCCAAGATAATCCATCCACCTGACAGGTGTGGCATATCAAGAAGCTGATTAAACAGCATGATCATTACACAGGTGCACCTTGTGCTGGGGCCAATAAATAGCAACGAACACAATGCACAGAGATATCGTGATGAGATCCTGAGGCCCATTGTCATGCCATTCATCCACCGCCATCACCTCATGTTTCAGCATGATAATGCACGGCCCCATGTCGCAAGGATCTGTACACAATTCCTGGGAGCTGAAAATGTCCCAGTTCTTCCATGGCCTGCATACTCACCAGACATGTTACCCATTGAGCATGTTTGGGATGCTCTGGATCGACGTGTTCGACAGCGTGTTCCAGTTCACGCCGACATCCAGCAACTTCGCACAGCCATTGAAGAGGAGTAAGCCACAATCAACAACCTGATCAACTCTATGTGAAGGAGATGTGTCGCGCTGCATGAGGCAAATGGTGGTCACATCAGATACTGACTGGTTTTCTGATCCACGCCCCATACTTTCTTTTTTAAAAGGTACAGTATATCTGACCAACAGAGGCATATCTGTATTCCGAGTCATGTGAAATCCATAGATTAGTGCCTAATTAATTTATTTCAATTGACTGATTTCCTTATATGAACTGTAACTCAGTAAAATCTTTGACATTGTTGCGTTAATATTTTTGTTCAGTAGATATGCCAGCTGAAAAGTACCAGTGGTCAGGCTTTGGCCCCAAGTAAGAGCAGGTCAATTGAGGCAATGGCCTAGTTTGGGCTCCCGAGTGGCGCAGCGGTCTAAGGCACTGCATCTCAGTGCTAGAGGCATCACTACAGACCCCCTGGTTCGATTCCAGCCTGTATCACAATCCGGCCGTGATTGGGAGTCCCATAGGGCGGCGCACAATTGGCCCAGCGTCGTCCGGGTTTGGCCGTCATTGTAAATAAGAATTTGTTATTAACTGACTTCCCAAGTTAAATAAAGGTTAAAATAAATAAAATAATAATACGCTGGAAGTGGAATCAAAAGCCTTTTTGGTAAAACACCGGGGTAAGTCTCCGGTGGAAATGGGTCATAAATAAGTTAGTAAAGCCCTATGAACTCACCAGGTCCTCGATGATCTCCAGCATGCGTTTCTTGGCTGCCTCCACACAGTCTTTGGCTCCCTTCAGAGTGACCTTGTCGCTGTTGGCGCCGCTCCTGGGGAAGCTCACCATCACACCGCCGTACTCCTCAGCGATGTCCCTCAGCACCTGCCCGCGGCGCGCCACAAAGTAACGGTGGTGCTTGGGCTCCACATTCATCACATCCTCCACCACGTTATCCTGCAAGCAAGGGGGTTTCATATTCAAAATGTCTCAAACAATACACAGGGTATAATCTAAAAAAGGTTGGAGTCAATCAGAATCAAAATGCCAACAGTTTCCTTACACTCTAAAAATGACTAAAATACACAGGAGTTCGATTCTGCTGTAAAATAACAAGTACGTAACATCAATACAAAACACTGTGTCAGGAGAATCTTTTGTTGGATTCGGTTTCTCCTGTTTTTCTAATCAAATCAACTAAATGTATTTGATAAAAAGGTCTTACCAGGCTCTTGATGAGTTCCTCCAGCTCCTTCTGGGCCTCTCGGACAGCCTCCTCTGTCCCCACCACGGTGATCAGCTCCTGGTCCTCCTCATCAGCTGTAGGGAAGATGATCCTGGCTCCAGTACTGTCACGTACCTTACGGATGTTACCGCCTCCCTTACCGATCAGAAACTTATGGTACTCTGGCTTGGCCTTCAGCTCAGCTGTGTGACTCTTGGTTTGCTAGAGAGAGAGAGAGAGAGAGAGAGAGGGGGGAAAAGGAGATATTTTAGAACGATTGGAATGTTTTTATGGAATGTGCTGCAACATAACAATTATAGAAGACTGATAATGACCATAACCACAGGAAAATGAGACTAGCAGTAGGATAAGTGAGGTAGTGTATTTTAATTGGAGGAGACCATAGACTGGATATAACTAACTAGATGAGACCATAGACTGGATATAACTAACTAGATGAGACCCTAGACTGGATATAACTAACTAGATGAGACCCTAGACTGGATATAACTAACTAGATGAGACCCTAGACTGGATATAACTAACTAGATGAGACCATAGACTGGATATAACTAACTAGATGAGACCATAGACTGGATATAACTAACTAGATGAGACCATAGACTGGATATTTCTATGAAGTAATGTTAGTGTACAGTCGTGGTCAAATGTTTTGAGAATGACACAAGTATTGGTCTTCACAAAGTTCGCTGCTTCAGTGTTAGAGATATTTTTGTCAGATGTTTACTATGGTATACTGAAGTATAATTTACAAGCATTCCATAAGTGTCAAAGGCTTTTATTGACAATTACATTTAGTTTATGCAAAGAGTCAATATTTGCAGTGTTGACCCTTCTTTTTCAAGACCTCTGCAAACCGCCCTGGCATGCTGTCAATTAACTTCTGGGCCACATCCTGACTGATGGCAGCCCATTATTGCATAATCAATGCTTGGAATTTGTGGGTTTTTATTTGTCCACCCGCCTCGTCAACCACAAGTTCAATGGGATTAAGGTCTGGGGAGTTTCCTGGCCATGGACCCAAAATTTCGATGTTTTGTTCCCCGAGCCACTTAGTTATCACTTTTGCCTCATGGCAAGGTGCTCCATCATGCTGGAAAAGGCATTATTCGTCACCAAACTGTTCTTGGATCGTTGGGAGAAGTTGCTCTCGGAGGATGGGTTGGTACCATTCTTTATTCATGGCTGTGTTCTTAGGCAAAATTGTGAGTGAGCCCACTCCCTTGGCTGAGAAGCAACCCCACACATGAATGGTCTCAGGATGCTTTACTGTTGGCATGACACAGGACTGATGGTAGCGCTCACCTTGTCTTCTCCGGACAAGATTTTCCGGATGCCCCAAACAATCGGAAAGGGGATTCATCAGAGAAAATGACTTTACCCCAGTCCTCAGCAATCCAATCCCTGTATCTTTTGCAGAATATCAGTCTGTCCCTGATGTTTTTCCTGGAGAGAAGTGGCTTCTTTGCTGCCCTTCTTGACACCAGGCCATCCTCCAAAAGTCTTCGCCTCACTGTGCGTGCAGATGCACTCACACCTGCCTGCTGCCATTCCTGAGCAAGCTCTGCACTGGGGGTGCCCTGATCCCGCAGCTGAATCAACTTTAGGAGACGGTCCTGGCGCTTGCTGGACTTTCTTGGGCGCCCTGACTTCTTCACAACAATTGACCCCCTCTCCTTGAAGTTCTTGATGATCCGATAAATGGTTGATTTAGGTGCAATCTTACTAGCAGCAATATCCTTGCCCGTGAAGCCCTTTTCGTGCAAAGCAATGATGACGGTACGTGTTTCCTCATAGGTAAACATGGTTAACAGAGGAAGAACAATGATTTCAAGCACCACCCTCCTTTTAAAGCTTCCAGTCTGTTATTCTGACTCAATCAGCATGACAGAGTGATCTCCAGCCTTGTCCTCGTCAACACTCTCACCTGTGTTAACGAGACAATCACTGACATGACGGCAAAAAGGGACTTTGCAATTAATTGAAATTCATATGATCACTCATGACATTCTGGAGTATATGCAAATTACCATCATCAAAACTGAGGCAGCAGACTGTGAAAATTAGTATTTGTGTCATTCTCCAAACTTTTCACCACGACTGTATAGTGGTTTATGGTAATCCAACCACTAACACATTAAGGAAGTCCAGGGTGGAAGGTTGGTCAGGAAGGGTCCAGCGTTGAGTTGTTGCAGAGCTCTTCTGACCTGTTATCTCGCTGGACCTCTGTGTCCAACTAAAAGAACAGACTGCTGGGGGTTTGAGACCCCACAAGGTACAGTCTGTGATTGGCTGACCAGGTCACATGACCCTAGCCAGGGGAGTGTGTTCTGGAAGGGCCCTTGGCAACCCCCCTAGCAATGCCAGAGGTGTGAAACCAGGGGATGGTAGCCTCTGCTGGGCTGGAGTGTTTCTCTCTAAAGTGTGTGCCTCCGTGTCCCAGAGAGAGGGTTTTTAACAAAGTCGATTTGTCCCGTATTTCAGTCAGACATTCCAACCCGTCTCTTTTGCTATCATGTTGTGCTTATGACCAGATATATCATAAGGACGTGGTGCTGGTGATGTTCATCGCTTCTCCAAATCGTTGTCGAGATCTGATATTCTACACGAAGGCCAATGTCATATTGTCAACCAAATCACATTTGTCAAATCCTTTTGGGCTAAAAATCCAGCTAAACTTGGAGAGGATAGCTAACTACTTACACAACGTGTGCTTCTAACAAAGAACGTCTAAATAGCTGTAGCCTATTAGACAAAGATATAAGGTCATTGTCAAACTTGTGAGGCTCTCCATGCTCATTCAACATACTTGCTGCTACTTCACTCAATCCCATTTTAAAAAGACTCCCATCCTAACCGTTTTACATTCCCTGAGACTAACCAGAATCGTTACCATGGCTAAATATTCACAGATTTTCATAAAAACAACACGTGGTCTCATTTCTGCATCACCACATTTTGTGTGCAGCAAATTTTGCGCTTCAAAAATCATCCCGTATTTGGGTATTTTAAATGCGGTCACCCTAGTTCTATTTCAATTGCTTTATAAATGAAAGAAAATTGAAAATGGGAATTTCTGTTTACTTCCTGAATTGAAATGGAATTGAACCCAACCCTCATGACAACCATAGCCGATGAACTAAGCAAAAACCAACCCGGTCCTACTGATAACCCAAGCCCGAATAAGCCAACTGAGAGCGGGACAACCAACCTTCTCCTGGGCCAGAGAAAGCAGCTGTTTCTTGGCTTTCTCCACCTCCTCAGCGGGGCCCCTGATGGTGACCGTGTCGACGCCGGAGCCCTCGGTGGGGAAGTGGATGTGGACGCCGCCACACTCCTCCATGATGGAGCGGACGAAACGGCCCTTGGAGCCGATCAGGGAGTTGTGCAGCTTGGAGGGAATGGACACCTCCATCTCCGTAATGTTGGCCTGGAGGGGATGGACACAATGGTGGTAGATGTAGTTCATTGGGCACAGAATGGAGACATGGTTTCATATTGAGAGCCAAATGAGAAAAGATAAGATTAAATCCTTCTCTGCATTGACATAGAAGTCTAAACGCCATCTTAGAGGGTCCTCTCCCGGAGAAAAGCCACCAAGTTACCAGTTCTTTCTGGATAGCCAGGATACGGACTCTTGCGGCCTCACAGTTTTCCTTCTTGCCGGTGATGATGATCATCTCAGAGTTGCTGTTCTCGGCAGGCAGGTCAATCCTGGTGTTAGTTTCCTCACGAATCTGGAAATTAAGGAATTAACTATTTAAATGCTCAGGTACTACACTTTTTCATATTTTAAAAGCCTGAATTGTGAAAGAACTGTGTCCCAATTCATATCCTATCAATGAGAATATACCTTTTTGATGTTGGCGCCACCTTTCCCGATAATGTTCTTGTGGAATTGTTTGAAGATGGGGACTGAGACAGAGAAACCATTCTCCACCTGAAAAACACAAAATCATAGATAAAAACACTAAAAAGTGAAAAAATTTTAAAAAATCAGCAAAGCAAGATTTTAGATGTTCAATACCCGTAGGGAAGGAGTTATCAATCATACCAACTCAGTTATCAACTGCTTTATAGGCACAACGTCTTGAAAGCCAATGTATTTAGCACCTTTTACACTAACTTCATGCAATGTAAAAGTTAGTGGCCACAGAAAGAACAATCATTTAGACGTTCTGGCTTGATTATCTACATACCATGTCAGCAACCATCTTATCCATGAATTTGGAGCATTTTTCCACCTCATTTCTTGGACCACGCAGCTGAACGACGTCACTCTTCGCTGCCGGGTCTGGGAAGTTGATTATGACCTGCAAATCGACACAACATTATTACTTTAAAATGTACGGCGTTAAATAATTTTCCTGTTTTACTGTTACAGCTGTATACACAAGCATTTTATAGCATTTACCAGGCCCATACATCTAGATCGACTCTAAATATATGGCTCTGACATATGCTATATACACACACACACACACACACACACCTACACCCGCCATAGTTTCTAAGGCTGCGTTTAAACAGGCAGCCCAATTCTGGGCTTTTTTCCCCCCACCAATAGGTCTTTTGACCTATCAAATCAGCTCTTTTGTTAATAATTGGGCAAAAGATCAGAATTGGGCTGCCTGTGTAAATACAGCCTTACTGACTGAAGTCTTACTGAGCCACGGTCTCTGACGTCATCAGGTTTGTTCCCACAGCAACATGGTTTGTGACTCACCTCAGGGAACTTGTCACGCACGTCCTTAATCTTCTCCCCTTTCTGGCCAATGATGGCTCTGTGAAAACGCTGTTCTATGAGCAGATCCTTTGTACGCTCGTTCTCCTGTAAGACAGACGACAGGTTGAGGGACGAGAGAGAGAGAGAGGTGAGAGAGGTTGAGGGACGAGAGAGAGAGAGAGAGAGGTTGAAGGACGAGAGAGAGAGAGAGAGACACACAGACAGACAGAGAGACAGAGACACACAGAGAGAGACAGAGACACACAGACAGAGAGACACACAGACAGAGAGACAGAGACAGACAGACACACAGACAGAGAGACAGAGACAGACAGACAGAGACACACAGAGAGAGAGACAGAGACACACAGACAGAGAGACAGAGACACACAGACAGAGAGACACACAGACAGAGAGACAGACAGACAGAGAGACAGAGACAGACAGACAGAGAGACACAGAGAGAGAGACAGAGACATACAGACAGAGAGACAGAGACACACAGACAGAGAGACAGAGACACACAGACAGAGACACACAGACAGAGAGACAGAGACAGACAGACAGAGAGACAGAGACAGACAGACAGAGAGACAGAGACACACAGACAGAGAGACACACAGACAGAGAGACAGAGACACACAGAGAGACAGAGACACACAGACAAACAGAGACACACAGACAGACAGAGACACACAGACAGAGACACACAGACAGAGACACACAGACAGAGACACACAGACAGAGACACACAGACAGAGACACACAGACAGAGAGACAGAGACACACAGACAGAGAGACAGAGACACACAGACAGAGAGACAGAGACAGACAGAGAGACAGAGACACACAGACAGAGAGACAGAGACACACAGACAGAGAGACAGAGACACACAGACAGAGAGACAGAGACACACAGACAGAGACAGAGACACACAGACAGAGAGACACACAGACAGAGAGACAGAGAGACAGAGACACACAGACAGAGAGACAGAGACACACAGAGAGACAGAGACACACAGAGAGACAGAGACACACAGAGAGACAGAGACACACAGAGAGACAGAGACACACAGAGACACACAGAGAGACAGAGACACACAGAGAGACAGAGACACACAGAGAGACAGAGACACACAGAGAGACAGAGACACACAGACAGACACAGACAGACACAGACAGACACAGACAGAGACAGACAGAGACAGACAGAGACAGACAGAGACAGACAGAGACAGACAGAGACAGACAGAGACAGACAGAGACAGACACAGAGAGAGACACAGTATTGTAATCCTCACCATGCGTGACGCTAGCTCAAGCAGCTCCTTACTGGCTTCCTGAACCCCCTGGGGATCCCCCTCGATGCGGATCAGGTGGCTCTTCTCGTTGTCAGGGGGGATACGCACAGACACCTTGTGCAGATCTTTGATGCGGTTTACTGAGCAGGGCCGGAGAAGAAACAGGTTTTAGCATCATTTAGTAATACGCTAAATATCTCATACATTTGTGTAACTTAGTATTTATGCAAAACATCTTACCTCTCCCCACTTCTCAAGCCAACCGCCGCTTTGCTTAAAAACATAATATGACTTACTGTTGGCACCACCCTTCCCAATCAGGTGCCTGTGGAATCTGGGGTCCACACTGATCTCCATATAATCCATGCGGCTCACCTAGAAGTGGAAAGGAAATAAATGATTCATTTGATGCCGTGTTTAACTACCGAGTCCTAAAACCAAGGAAACTGGTTTAGTTTACGGTCTGTCCTCGGGACAATGAAAGACACTGGCCCAGACTCAGATTAAGCCTACATCTTAACTAAAAAGCATGCTCAAGGGAGAACCTCCGTCGAATGCGTTTTAGCCCAGTAATCTAATAGGCTTAATCTGGGTTTGGTAAACTGACGTCTGCTTGGGGTGAATGAGTGCTTTTACCAAGTCAGTGACGATAGCTTCCATCTGACTCTGCACCATCTGCATGTCTTTGGTGGGGCCTTCCAGGGTGATCTTATCCTCGCCCTCAGTGAACTCAATGTGCACCTGCAACACACAGAGAAACACCAAGTCAGGCCTCGAGCTGGTTCCCCCCCCCCACTGGAACACACCAAACACACACACACACACACACACACCTTGGGCATTTGCTGGGTAATCTTGGCCAGGTTCTGCCCCTTCTTGCCAATGATGAAACGGTGAAGCCAGGAGGGAGCGTCGACTGAGGACACAGTATAGCTGTTGGCCTGGGAAACACAAACAGGGTCACATTTTAGAAAACTGGGAAACCCCACCGAGGTCATGAGATTTGTAAGTCGCTCTGGATAAGAGCGTCTGCTAAATGACGTAGAAATGAGACGTCCACTTGGACCCAGAGGCCCTGAAAAGTGCTACATGTTTACATGTTGGTCATTTAGCAGGCAAGCGTATAGAGAGCTACTTCAAATCAGTACATTCAACTAAGGAAGGTAAAACAACCACATACCACATTCATTGCAAGTAAAACCTTCAAAATAATGCATCTACCTTAGCGTAAACTTCAGTGAAATATGTATAGTACGTACTGTGTAGTAGCGTTTATGTTGGAGACGTTACGTATATCTACCTTAGCGTAAACTTCAGTGAAATATGTATAGTACGTACTGTGTAGTAGCGTTTATGTTGGAGACGTTACGTATATCTACCTTAGCGTAAACTTCAGTGAAATATGTATAGTACGTACTGTGTAGTAGCGTTTATGTTGGAGACGTTACGTATATCTACCTTAGCGTAAACTTCAGTGAAATATGTATAGTACGTACTGTGTAGTAGCGTTTATGTTGGAGACGTTACGTATATCTACCTTAGCGTAAACTTCGGTGAAATATGTATAGTACGTACTGTGTAGTAGCGTTTATGTTGGAGACGTTACGTATATCTACCTTAGCGTAAACTTCGGTGAAATATGTATAGTACGTACTGTGTAGTAGCGTTTATGTTGGAGACGTTACGTATATCTACCTTAGCGTAAACTTCGGTGAGAGCCTGACCCAGACGGTCTGGTTCCCCGCGCAGGATGACGGTCTCCGAGCTGCTGTCGGGGGGTGGGATCTCGACCGAGACGCCAGTCTTCTCCAGGATCTCCTGCAGGGTGTTTCCCTTGGGGCCGATCACGTACTTGTGCTGAGACTTCTTCACCTCTACCGCGATGGTGGTGGCATTTTTCTGCTAGGAGAAGGGGGTAGACAAGAGCACTGGACATTACCGTAAGCTCAAGTGTAACTTTGGTGCATCCGACTGTTCCGTATTCAAAATGTTATAATTGTATTTGTCCCAATTCGAATAAACGTTACGACTGAAAATAAACACACCGAGACACATTCTAAGACTGCGGTCGTGCCACTATGAACCTCCATAAAGACCCCTCTCAGCAGCTTCTTGAGACAACTGAAGTCACGCCAAGGTACCCTGATACTTCATGACAGCATTACATCCATGATAACGCACATGCAATAATTCCTGTTTAGCATAGTTTAGCTAGCAGGACATACCTCCCCCTCAATCAATCATCTTGATCATAGAAACAGTAATATTTTACACAAAGCAGGTTCTAAAAAGGACCATAACAGTTCATATTTAAAAAACCACCATAAGAACCTCTTAAAATGTTGTTTAAAAAAAAAAAAATGACAGAACATAGCCCTACATACCTTCTCCTCGTAGATCTTCTTAATCATAGCCACAGCAAGGGCCACCTGCTCTTTCTCCCCAGTGATGACGATCTCGGTCTTGTTGACGCTAGGCGGGGGGACGTTGATGCGGGCTCCCGTCTCCTGCATCATATCTGCCACCAGCTTGTTGTAGGCGCCAGTGATGAAGGGGTGGAACACCTTGTCGATGTTCACCCTCTCCACAGCACGCTTGTCCTGCAGGGGGAGGGAGGGAACAGACAGTCATCAGTTAGGTTGTCCAGTCCAACACTCGGGAATGATATAAACATTTCACAAACTGAACTAGCTTGCTTCAGCTTCCTCACCGTGTTCATGGTAGTGTGATAACAGTAAGGTTAGTGTTATTGGGCATTTTTATTAAGTGGGGTTGTTATTATGGGGTAGTTAACTTGTAAAAAAAGGTACTTTTAGATTAAGGTAACAGATATGACTGCAGTTGAAAAGGTTATTTGCCGCAAAGGTTTCAATAGTGAGTTAGGAGGTTATTATGGGGTAGTTGACTTAGTGAGTGGAGTAGTTATAGTGGATGTCATTAGAGCGGTAGGTAGGTCACCGATATGACATCAGGTTAGCTACCTGCTCGGCAGAGATGAGCAGAATCTCGTGCTTGGCCTTCTCCAGGCCCTCCTTGGTGCCAGAGATCTTGATATGGTTGCTGGGGTCGTCTGGTCTGGGGATCTGGATCTTGGTGGCAGTCTTGAGCTCTAGCTCCTGCAGTTTTTCCCCATTCTTGCCGATGACAAAGCGATGGTGTTCTTTGGGGATGGCCACAGTTGCTGAAGCCTGGTGAAAAAAAAACAACATGGAGGAAAATAGTTTAACACATTTTTACATTTTTAGTCATTTAGCAGACGCTCTTATCCAGAGCGACTTACAGTTAGTGAGTGCATACATTTTTCATACTGGCCCCCTACAATGGAAGTTAATATTACCACAAAGGTAAATAAATAAATCAAGCAGTAATCACTTTTGATTAACTTTAGTAAGAGTGCATGAGTTCATATTGAAATGGATGATACTCTTTTCATTTCGTTTTATTTATTTAGCCATGATATAGTCCACTCAGTAAGAATTGCCACTGTTTTCCAGGGAGTCCTGAGGTGGGGTCCTCAAAACACAATGCCCTGATAGTACAACATTTGGGAAAATCACAAAGGAGGAGTCCAAATGTAGCTCTGATATATACGCTGTAACCTACATTGTTATAATGGGATACTAATGCCACATAAGGGCTAAACGTGAACCCATCTTTCTACACGGACCTGAGTCTGCAGTCGGGACACAATCTCCTTGCGGGCCTTCATCACAGCGTCCAGTTTCCCAGACACCATGATGGACAGGCCCTGGTCTTTAGCCATGGAGAGTTCCAGGTGGGCGCCAGTCTTGTGCATGATGTCCACACAGACCTTCGCCTGATCTCCTTCACCGAACTGGTTGATGTCCTTGTACTTGCGCTCTTCCAGAGGCACGTGGAAAACCTAGCAGGGTCATGAGTTAAAGGAGAGCAAACATCACATGTTTGAACAGACTTTTAAGTCTACACGCCCAGGTTTGACAAAAAGGGAGGAGGAGTTCTTAGCTATAACAAAAACGTTGGACGTGCCCCAAACGACACCCTATTGCAATACGTGGCGCACTACTTTTCACCACAGCTCTATGGGCTCTGGTCAAAAGTAGTGCACTATATAGGGAATATGGGTAGAATTTGCTACAACAAAACAGTTTCTTCTTCCTCCAACGCAACAAAGTAAGTAAGTATTGCGTAAACGCTGCTGCTGCTGTTGTAGCTACCTGGGTGATGACAGAAGATTTGAGAGGCCGGATCTTGGAGGTCCAGGCGTTGGCTGGTTCCTGGGTGCCCTCAGGTGAAGCAGCCTTCTCAGGCAGTGGGGGGAAGGCATCCTTGTAGGCTGGGGCCTCCTCCTCTCCAGCAGCACTAGACCCTGTGTGGCAGTAGCTGAACCATTAGAGACAAGCCACCATATATATATATATACATACAACTCAGTTCTTGTTGTTACGTAGGTTTTAGTTTGCATGTTTATTGAGATAATCATTGATAACGGGGGGGGTATGACTGACGGCTAATTTTAAAGCCAGACTAATCTACCCAGAGGAGGAGACAGAATAGACACTCACCGCCAGCCTTCTCTGCAACGAGCCCAGAGCGGTGCTCGTTGAAGCTCTCCTGCGTAAGTACAGCGACTGAGCTCATGGTCGAAATCCCACGTTTACACGGAGTCCGAGTGTGCCACTAGTAAAGGAACAGAGGACTTAATTATCAGGGTTAAATAAACAAAACAGCCTGCATAGCTAAGACATTGTTGTCTTTATAAGGCCTTGTCGTTTGAGTCATCTCATGGCTAGAAAAACAAACCATGAAAACAAATAAACAACAACCGCTTTTATAGTTTAGGGTTAAATACAGTAGTACAAACCTCATTTATCAGTTTGAACGGACTTTGAGATGGTCTTATCTACCATTATCAAAAGAAGCCATGCCTTTCCAGGAGGGATAATTTATGTTCAAGCCATTTCCAATGTACACGTCAGCACTTTCTGTGAATGTTTGACAAATAGCCTTAGTGCACAGATTAGGGCAAATTAAGCATAACCAAGGGGACAAACTGCTTCATTGCAGTAGGCTACATGTGACGTTGATCTCGGATCAGTTTTGCATTTTCCACACTAATGGTTAAGGTTAGGATTGGGGTAGGGGTAGCCCAAAGGCCTGCTAATGGCGATATTCATCTGGAACGGATGGTTTCATTTTACCATCCAAACGCATTGTATGCAGCCGGCAATACACTCGTATCCCCCTGTGGACCAGTTTGTACCTAAAACATTTCCCTTTAAGGCTACAAAAGGCTTCGATTTCCTCCTTAACTAGATTTAATGGTGAAAAGGGGTATTTTTTTTTATTTTTTTACATATACATACTTTAATTAAACAATTTCCACCACGCTAGTGGCTAATGCTACTTCCTGGGGTAAACAGACTGCTGCAACCTGAATGGCTGAATGCGATACACAACATCCGGAACTAGCATTCCTAGGAAAATTGTGTTTCGTAAAGAAAGTATGAATATTTTCCCTGTTTTTTTCTCCCCCCGCCTTTAAGTCCAGTTAAAGAGGAAATTGATGCCTTTACATCCTGAATGCAGAATGTTTTATGTATAAACCTGTCCACGGGGGATACGAGCGTATTGCCGGCTGCATACAATGCGTTTGGACGGTAAGATGGAAACTCAATATTGCCATCTGCCGGCCTTTGGGCGAGGGGAGGTGAAGCTGATCCTAGCTGTACCTAGGGGGAAACTTCACCCCGGTGCCCAACAACTAGGTTTTGAGTTGTTGCGCTAGGCCTTTCTAAGCTGGGTGAATGAGCTCTCCAAGGTTAAGAGGATTTCCCCACTGACCCCTTTCAGTTCATCCACCTACTGAAGTCCTAACCAGGTAGATCAGACTAGACCCTGAGCTGGTGCGCTAGGTGAAGTCCTAACCAGGTAGATCAGACTAGACCCTGAGCTGGTGCGCTAGGTGAAGTCCTAACCAGGTAGATCAGACTAGACCCTGAGCTGGTGCGCTAGGTGAAGTCCTAACCAGGTAGATCAGACTAGACCCTGAGCTGGTGCGCTAGGTGAAGTCCTAACCAGGTAGATCAGACTAGACCCTGAGCTGGTGCGCTAGGTGAAGTCCTAACCAGGTAGATCAGACTAGACCCTGAGCTGGTGCGCTAGGTGAAGTCCTAACCAGGTAGATCAGACTAGACCCTGAGCTGGTGCGCTAGGTGAAGTCCTAACCAGGTAGATCAGACTAGACCCTGAGCTGGTGCGCTAGGTGAAGTCCTAACCAGGTAGATCAGACTAGACCCTGAGCTGGTGCGCTAGGTGAAGTCCTAACCAGGTAGATCAGACTAGACCCTGAGCTGGTGCGCTAGGTGAAGTCCTAACCAGGTAGATCAGACTAGACCCTGAGCTGGTGCGCTAGGTGAAGTTGTCTCTAGACACTGGTCTTGGGTCATTTTTGTACTTTTCCCACTAATGGTTAAAGGTTAGGATTGTGGGGATGAGAAGTTGACCCCGGAGAACATTTACTAGGCTATTCCTCCGCAAACCGTGCAAATATGTTTTGCTTCGAATGAGAAGCAGTGAACACATTAGCCATAAGATGGAGGACGGGGCTCATGGGACATTATACCATAGAAATAGAATCAAATCATTTGATTAATTGTTCAGCAGTCTTATGGCTTGGGTGTAGAAGCTGTTAAAGAGCCATTTGGACCTAGACTTGGCGCTCCGGTACCGCTTGAGTAGCTGAGAGAACAGTCTATGGACTTGGGTGACAGGAGTTTTTGACCATTTGTTGGGCCTTCCTCTGACACTGCCTAGTATATAGGTCCTGGATGGCAGGAAGCTTGGCCCCAGTGATGTATTGGGCTGTACACACTACCCTCTGTATCGCCTTACAGTCGGATGCCAAGCAGTTGCAATAGCAGGCGGTGATGCAACAGGTCAGGATGCTCTCGATGGTGCAGCTGTATAATTTTTTGAGGAACTGGGAAACCATGACAAATCTTTCAGTCTCCTGAGGGGGATAAGGTGTTGTCGCGACCTCTTCACGACTGTCTTGGCGTTCCGGCCCTCCTTTTCCTGTAGTCCACGATCAGCTCCTTTGTCTTTCTCACGTTGAGGAAGAGGTTGTTGTCCTGGCACCACACTGCCAGGTCTCTGACCTCCTCCCTATAGGCTGTCTCATCGTTGTCAGTGATCAGGCCTACCATTGTTGTGTCCTCAGCAAACTTGATGGTGTTGGAGTTGTGCTTGGCCACGCAGTTGTGGGTGAACAGGGAGTACAGGAGGGGACTAAGCACGCACCCCTGAGAGGCCCCAGTGTTGCGGATCAGCGTGTCAGATGCGTTGTTGCCAACCCTTACCACCTGGGGGCGGCCCGTCAGGAAGTCCAGGATCTAGTTGCAGAGGGAGGTGTTTAGTCCCAGGGTCCTTAGCTTAGTGATGAGCTTTGTGGGCACTATGGTGTTGAACGCTGAGCTGTAGTCAATGAACAGCATTCTCACATAGGTGTCCTTTTGTCCAGGTGGGAAAGGGCAGTGTGGAGTGCGATTGCGTCATCTGCGGATCTGTTGGGGCGGTATGCGAATTGGAGTGGGTCTAGGGTTTCCGGGATGATGGTGTTGATGTGAGCCATGACCAGCCTTTCAAAGCACTTCATGGCTACTGACGTGAGTGCTACGGGGTGGTAGTCATTTAGGCAGGTTACCTTCGTTTTCTTGGGCTATACTCCTCAATGCCATTGGATGAATCCCGGAACCTATTCCAGTCTGTGCTAGCAAACCAGTCCTGTAGCGTAGCATCCGCGTCATCTGACCACTTCCGTATTGAGCGAGTCACTGGTACTTCCTGCTTTAGTTTTTGCTTGTAAGCAGGAGGATAGAATTATGGTCAGATTTTCCAAATGGAGGGCGAGGGAGAGCTTTGTATGTGTCTCTGTGCGTGGAGTAAAGGTGGTCTTGAGTTTTTTCCCCTCTGGTTGCACATGTGGCATGCTGGTAGAAAGTAGGTCAAACGGATTTAAGTTTGCCTGCATTAAAGTCCCCGGCCACTAGGAGCGCCGCTTCTGGATGAGCATTTTCTTGTTTGCTTATGGCCTTACACAGCTCGTTGAGTGTGGTCTTAGTGTCAGCATCGGTTTGTGGTGGTAAATACAGTTAAGAAAAATATAGATGAAAACTCTTGGTAGATAGTGTGGTCTACAGCTTATCATGAGGTACTCTACCTCAATCGAGCAATACCTCGAGACTTCTTTAATATTAGACATCGCGCACCAGCTGTTATTGACAAATAGACACACTCCCACCCCCGCCCCTTGTCTTACCGGACATAGCTGTTCTGTCCTGCCGATGCACGGAAAACCCAGCCAACTGTATATAATAATAAAAATATTATCTATGTCGTCGTTCAGCCACGACTCGGTGAAACATAAGATTTTACCGTTTTTAATGTACGTTGGTAGGATAGTCTCGAGCGGAGATCATCCAGTTTATTTTCCAGTGATTGCACGTTGGCCAATAGAACGGATGGTAGATGCGGGTTACCCACTCGCCAACGAATTCTCACAAGGCACCCCAATCTTGGCCCCCTGTATTTCCGTCTTTTCTTCACGCGAATGACGGGGATTTGGGCCTGGTCTCAGAGAAGCAGTACATCCTTCGAATCGCACTCATTAAAGAAAAAAAATCTTCATCCAGTTCAAGGTGAGTAATCACTGTTCTGACGTACGAAGCTCTTTTCGGTCATAAGAGACAGTAGCAGCAACATTATATACAAAATAAGTTACACACAACGCGGAAAAAAACAAAATAGTACAGTTGTTTAGGAGCCCGTAAAATGGCCGCCATCCCCTCCGGCGCCATTATATCACATTTCCTACCAATCACAGAACATCCACTTGAATGGGAAGGTCCACTCTAGTAATTCTATTTTGTACTGGCACACAGCACAGTCAGTGGAGGTGGTGCCTGGAATCATTAGCATGGCGTTAGTAGAGCTGTTTTCACATGCTTTCCAGAGTAGCGCCCTTTACGGGGCCTCTTCCTTCTCGGCTAGGCCTCTTTAAGGCTGAATCAGTGGCGAGTTAGTTAGCACAGGGCACTACACACAGAAAGCCATACTACTGCCATCTCATTGGTTTAACATGGAGCAAGAAAACAGCCTTCCACACAAAATGGTAAATGTTGAAAAGGTTTCACAGAGTAGACTACTGAAGTGCTTCAAGCCTCATCTGGAAACATTCTTTGAGAACGTTTTATATATACACTGATTCAAAGTATTTAAAAGAAATACAGATAAATCAGATAAGCACCTGGTTTATGATTGACCCAATAATATACAATATATAGCCCCCCCCCACCCCCCCATCTTGTATTTCCAGTAAAAATGTCTGCCTGTAATCTTCAATTATTGAGACAGTGGATGTGGCCAACCAGGCCATCCATTCCACTGCCTTCCATTTGGAAAACTGCAGGTTAGGAGGGACTGCAGCATGGTTAGGCTATAATTAGGAGCTTAGAGAGTAGAGTCACTTCTTACCAGCTGAATGGTCAGTTACCAGATAATCCGTCCTGTAGAGCTGCCTGTTCGTGTCAGCCTGCCAGCTTTTGCCTGAAAAGCACAATAAATAAATAAAACACTGGTTTCACAACAGATATTCAGTTGATAAAACACTAAACATTCAATTAATAGATTAAGAGCTATATTCAAATGTGAGGATTTGAGTGAAAAGATCAAACCAAGCTTTGACATCTAATTAAATGGCTGGACGGATCCCCACCACATAAGTAGCTAGCATACAAATCTGGGCCTACTTGCTTGAAGGTAAAGGTAGCCTAGAAAAAGCTAAGAAACCCAATAACATATTCTTGTTTGACATTAGACCAGTGGGATGTATTAACTACTACAGGCTTGGCCAGCTTTGTCAAATAGCCTAATGAGGTGTACGTTGATGACTCTTCCAGTGAGACCACACAGACTCTATTAATTTGGCATTTAAATCTGATGCTAAATTAGCCTTATTCATATAACATGCATGTACTTAACTTTCACCCTAGTTAAGTCAACTGTCCTAGATTAACGTGAGGTTGCAGCTAAAAAGCTAAAATAGATTGCTAGCTAACGTTAGCTAGAACACTGGCCTACTTCTGCCTAATTTGCAAGCTAGCTAGCAGAATAGTTAGCTAGCTAGCGGACGTTTAAAAAATATATATATATATAATTAGCTAGCTAATATCAACAAACGATGCGACATGAAAATTGACAGACTATCCTAAGGCCACGACACGCGTCAGATGAATATAGGTAGCTAGCCAACTACTGTACGTTAGCTACCTGACCAAGACAACGTTAACTAGATAGCTAACGTTAGCTGGCCAAGATTCATTGGTTTCTCCGCTAGTGCTACGTCGACATGCAAGAATGTCCGAGGAATTCTTGAAATGGATGGTAACACTAAATAGCTAACCACTTGCTAAGGATCTTAAATTAAACATTAATCGTGCATTCCAAGAAAACAATGTAAACGCCCCGTTGCGTTTTGGGGTTGCGAGACGCCACTTCTTCTATTGAAAACTTTATGTATACGCGTTAGCTTGCTAGCTAGCTAATAAACTCGTATAAACTTTGACCGTGCGCGATAATGACACGTAGCTGCAGTGCTAGCGCTAGCTAGCTCTGGCGGCTAACAACCAGTTTAAATTGAAACTCCTTACGGAAACTTTCACTACAAAAAATGTAATGAAACATGAAATCGAGAACGGTGTTTTGGGCTTACATTTTTTTTACACATGTGTTTGATCAAAACATGATAGCTACACATTCTCCCATTTTAATACGTAGCTCCACAATAATCTACACAAAGTCCACGTAGGCATAAAGCAGCCGATCAAGGGGAGGAATGACATGGAGTCGACTCAGGCCAGAGCACATTTTGACAGTGATAATATTTCACAGCATCCTCGACAACGATCAGCCCCCCCCCCATCACTGGCTAGATGTCTACGGTATGACGAGCAAGTCATCTTTTAATGTGCGCCCGTACACGTTACATTGTGAAACTATTTTCTTAGCTACTTACTTGTGTTTATGGTCTCGTCTGCCCTGGGTGGTGCAGAAGCTGTGATGAAACTCCACTGGCGAGAAGGTGGAAGTGTAGGCCGGACCACAGCTATATACCAGCACCGCCCTCCAATCCTATTCTCTAACGTCACGCCAACAGCCTCTGATTACAAATCACATCTTTTTCATAGAGTGAAAAAAAAAAAGCTACGTTTTCGTATAAAACTTTAACTATGACTACATTTGATTACGATTTGATTGTCTGTATATCTGATATGTTTTAGTTGTATACTAAAAATGCTACAGCTAGAAAAATCAAACACATTAAACTCTGACGAAAGATGACGTTTCAATAAACCCGAGTAGCTACAGTGGGGGAAAAAAAGTATTTAGTCAGCCACCAATTGTGCAAGTTCTCCCACTTTAAAAGATGAGAGAGGCCTGTAATTTTCATCATAGGTACACGTCAACTATGACAGACAAAATGAGAAAAAAAATCCAGAAAATCACATTGTAGGATTTTTAATGAATTTATTTGCAAATTATGGTGGAAAATAAGTATTTGGTCAATAACAAAAGTTTCTCAATACTTTGTTATATACCCTTTGTTGGCAATGACACAGGTCAAACGTTTTCTGTAAATCTTCACAAGGTTTTCGCACACTGTTGCTGGTATTTTGGCCCATTCCTCCATGCAGATCTCCTCTAGAGCAGTGATGTTTTGGGGCTGTCGCTGGGCAACACAGACTTTCAACTCCCTCCAAAGATTTTCTATGGGGTTGAGATCTGGAGACTGGCTAGGCCACTCCAGGACCTTGAAATGATTCTTACGGTGTGTTTGGGATCATTGTCATGCTGAAAGACCCAGCCACGTTTCATCTTCAATGCCCTTGCTGATGGACGGAGGTTTTCACTCAAAATCTCACGATACATGGCCCCATTCATTCTTTCCTTTACACGGATCAGTCGTCCTGGTCCCTTTGCAGAAAAACAGCCCCAAAGCATGATGTTTCCACCCCCATGCTTCACAGTAGGTATGGTGTTCTTTGGATGCAACTCAGCATTCTTTGTCCTCCAAACACGACGAGTTGAGTTTTTACCAAAAAGTTCTATTTTGGTTTCATCTGACCATATTACATTCTCCCAATCCTCTTCTGGATCATCCAAATGCACTCTAGCAAACTTCAGACGGGCCTGGACATGTACTGGCTTAAGCAGGGGGACACGTCTGGCACTGCAGGATTTGAGTCCCTGGCGGCGTAGTGTGTTACTGATGGTAGGCTTTGTTACTTTGGTCCCAGCTCTCTGCAGGTCATTCACTAGGTCCCCCCGTGTGGTTCTGGGATTTTTGCTCACCGTTCTTGTGATCATTTTGACCCCACAGGGTGAGATCTTGCGTGGAGCCCCAGATCGAGGGAGATTATCAGTGGTCTTGTATGTCTTCCATTTCCTAATAATTGCTCCCACAGTTGATTTCTTCAAACCAAGCTGCTTACCTATTGCAGATTCAGTCTTCCTAGCCTGGTGCAGGTCTACAATTTTGTTTCTGGTGTCCTTTGACAGCTCTTTGGTCTTGGCCATAGTGGAGTTTGGAGTGTGACTGTTTGAGGTTGTGGACAGGTGTCTTTTATACTGATAACAAGTTCAAACAGGTGCCATTAATACAGGTAACGAGTGGAGGACAGAGGAGCCTCTTAAAGAAGAAGTTACAGGTCTGTGAGAGCCAGAAATCTTGCTTGTTTGTAGGTGACCAAATACTTATTTTCCACCATAATTTGCAAATAAATTCATTAAAAATCATACAATGTGATTTTCTGGAGAAAAAAAATCTCAATTTGTCTGTCATAGTTGACGTGTACCTATGATGAAAATTACAGGCCTCTCTCATCTTTTTAAGTGGGAGAACTTGCACAATTGGTGGCTGACTAAATACTTTTTTCCCCCACTGTACATTTCAGGTTTGTCCGTATTTCTGATGCTGTAACTGTAGCCAAAAACTCAATGAGTGACTGTGACATGTTGCTGGGTATTCCCGGCTGACATTTCATGTGTTTTGCAACATTGTAGCCAACAATGTGGTTTAAACCAGTTGTTACATTGTTGTTACACTGTTGCAGATAGTTAACCCCACTGTTCTCTGTCGATGACGTGGCTATAGTATACATGAAGAAGTCGATGACACCTTTAAGTATCGTCAAATGTACACGTATGCATTTACTTTTTCTTTACACGGATATCTATTTTTGATAGTCCACTCATTCACCTTTTTATTGAATGACTAACAAACCTTTGGACAGACACTTTCTGATTAATAAGTATTGACAATTATAGGCGCCTGCGCAATGGAGCAAACGGCGCAGCTGCACCCCACTTTCAAAATAGGGGTGCAAACGTCTGTTTTTGCACAGCCACTTTTTTTTAAACCAGAAAATTATTATGATCCATTGGGTAGTTTGTCATTTTCAATGACTAGTAATGATTTGAGCTAGTCTGTATTAAAATAGATATGTCCATTTTATATGATATAATAATTAACAAAATATTGCATTTTGCACCCCCTTCCCCTGTCGCCTCAAGATGAATGGTTTTGACCACTGGAAAGTGTCGCTTTCAATGCAGCTAGAAAGCATTAGTTGCACCTTTTAAAATGAAAAGGCAGCTGCAAAATACAATTGTTTATCTATTTTGTTGTGCTGTTGTTAATTTTTTTTATCGTTGTTTCATGTCCAATGGTTTTGGTCCAATGGTGTTGTTACATATCATTTGAGCTGTGTGCACTGCGAGCAAATTCATTGTATAATTTCACTTTGCCTGTCAGAACCATGATGAGCACGTCTGAATAGGCTTCTCTGCAGTGCAGACTGACTCCGAGTAGCCTTCCATCAGCCTACCAAATGTTGCACCTTAGCAGAAAACGGTATTCTAAGCCAAACTGCAATTCAGTATTTTTGTTTTGCATGAATAACTAAGCTACTACTTTCAGCATTTACAGTGAGGGAAAAAAGTTTTTGATCCCCTGCTGATTTTGTACGTTTGCCCACTGACAAAGAAATGATCAGTCTATAATTTTAATGGTAGGTTTATTTGAACAGTGAGAGACAGAATAACAACAACAAAAAATCCAGAAAAATGCATGTCAAAAATGTTATAAATTGATTTGCATTTTAATGAGGGAAATAAGTATTTGACCCCTCTGCAAAACATGACTTAGTACTTGGTGGCAAAACCCTTGTTGGCAATCACAGAGGTCGGACGTTTCTTGTAGTTGGCCACCAGGTTTGCACACATCTCAGGAGGGATTTTGTCCCACTCCTCTTTGCAGATCTTCTCCAAGTCATTAAGGTTTCGAAGGCTGACGTTTGGCAACTCGAACCTTCAGCTCCCTCCACAGATTTTCTATGGGATTAAGGTCTGGAGACTGGCTAGGCCACTCCAGGACCTTAATGTGCTTCTTCTTGAGCCACTCCTTTGTTGTCTTGGTTGTGTGTTTTGGGTCATTGTCATGCTGGAATACCCATCCACGACCCATTTTCAATGCTCTGGCTGAGGGAAGGAGGTTTTCACCCAAGATTTGACGGTATATGGCCCCGTCCATCGTCCCTTTGATGCAGTGAAGTTGTCCTGTCCCCTTAGCAGAAAAACACCCCCAAAGCATAATGTTTCCACCTCCATGTTTGACGGTGGGGATGGAGTTCTTGGGGTCATGGGCAGCATTCCTCCTCCTCCAAACACGGCGAGTTGAGTTGATGCCAAAGAGCTCCATTTTGGTCTCATCTGACCACAACACTTTCACCCAGTTCTCCTCTGAATCATTCAGATGTTCATTGGCAAACTTCAGACGGCCATGTTTATGTGCTTTCTTGAGCAGGGGGACCTTGCGGGCGCTGCAGGATTTCAGTCCTTCACGGCGTAGTGTGTTACCAATTGTTTTCTTGGTGACTATGGTCCCAGCTGCCTTGAGATCATTGACAAGATCCTCCCGTGTAGTTCTGGGCTGATTCCTCACCGTTCTCATGATCATTGCAACTCCACGAGGTGAGATCTTGCATGGAGCCCCAGGCCGAGGGAGATTGACAGTTCTTTTGTGTTTCTTCCATTTGCGAATAATCGCACCAACTATTGTCACCTTCTCACCAAGCTGCTTGGCGATGGTCTTGTAGCCCATTCCAGCCTCGTGTAGGTCTACAATCTTGTCCCTGACATCCCTGGAGAGCTCTTTGGTCTTGGCCATGGTAGAGAGTTTGTAATCTGATTGATTGATTGCTTCTGTGGACAGGTGTCTCCCTTTAAGAGTGTGCTCCTAATCTCAGCTCGTTACCTGTATAAAAGACACCTGGGAGCCAGAAATCTTTCTGATTGAGAGGGGATCAAATACTTATTTCCCTCATTAAAAATGCAAATCAATTTATAACATTTTTGACATGCGTTTTTCTGGATTTTTGTTGTTGTTATTCTGTCTCTCACTGTTCAAATAAACCTACCATTACAATTATAGACTGATAATTTCTTTGTCAGTGGGCAAACGTACAAAATCAGCAGGGGATCAAATACTTTTTTCCCCTCACTGTAGTTTAGTAAGACAGCTGTGTTTACAGCTGCATTCACACAGGCTGTTTGTAATAGGTGAATTAGGCCATCTAACTTGTAGCCTATATTCATTACCAAAACAGCCTTGCTTTAGTGTTTAGGGCGCTTTCCATTGTGCTGATTTATTGTGGTATAGCGTTATATAAGCAGAATATAATATAATTCCAACGTAGAACCCGCCAAAATTGTGCCACCTCAATGATTTCAACTGCCCCCCTTAGTCACTTTATCCTGGTGCCGGTTCTGTCTGCTTGGCTTGGTAAGCAATGTTACATTTTAGTCATTTAGCAGACGCTCTTATCCATACATATTTTTTTCTTCCTTTTTTTTTTCATACTGGCCCCCCGTGGGAATCGAACCCACAACCCTGGCGTTGCAAGCTCTACCAACTGAGCTACACGGGGCCAAATAAGCCATTTCCACCCTCGTTGCATCAAATATGTATGCTGCTGAGACAAGTACATTTTAAACATTTTCACGGTGACAGCGCTTCAAACAACGGCACCAAAAAAAGTCAAGACCCCTGCTCCCAAGCTTCTGCACCTCCATTTACAGACAGTCTGGCGCCCCATGTTGACAACTGACCTCAAGACACTAATCCAGTCAAGAATAGAAAATCAATCACAGAGAGGAGTTAGATCACATCACAGTGACCACTGACCATTATTTGCTCCTGGTAGACTTGAAGAGAACTATTGTCATTGGTATTTTGGTTTATATTTAATCTTCAGGGCACTGAGGGCAGAGAGGAGCACAGAAGATAACCTTATTTGAAGTTTTTGGTTGGGGTTGGCTACCTGGCTTTTAGCCTGGGGAAGAGGTTACCTGGCTACAGACAGACACACAATATTGATTGGTGGTTCCTTGAATTGTTTGTCTTAAGTGTTGTGTAATCTGATACATGTTTAATCAAATCAAAATCTCTCTCAGTTTGTTACCTCATGGTGTTTGAATTGAGAATGACCGACAGAAATGCACAGGTCGGATTGATCTGCTTATCTGAGGCTATTTGCCACTGGCAGATCGGAACGATCCACTGTTAAATTCACAACAGATATTAACTATTTTTGAATGACCTACTTTGGATGCAATTGAGTGGTATGAGATCAACACCTATACTATCGGTCTTCAACGGATGAACCCAATGAACCCATCCTTTATCTAGGGCCGGCCCGCTCATTAGTCAGGATTAGGCAGCCGCCTATGGTAGAGGATTGACGAGGGCGGCATTTTCTGATCTGAGCTAAACTGACCAAGACGCACCTCCAACAATACATACAACCTCACATAATTCTGCCCCCAAAAAAAACAATGACAATTTCTCTCAACCAGTGGCATATGGGCTTTTTAGGTGAGCACTGATGCCGCCCTGTGATAAGAATTGCCCACTTTGTCAAAGGCAGCAAAATATTTTTATCTTGTCCATTTCCAGCGCACCTCTCCAGGGTGCTGTTGGAGAGATGCATCGCTGCGGCGCTCCACAACATTCTGTCCCCCCAAAAAATCAGCTAACATAAATCGTGTAGCAGATATAGGATATGGTAGAAAGAGTATGTGGCCTTTTCTGTAGCCTACAGGCTGGAGAAAAAATGGATGACAATGTAATTCTCAATAATGCAGGTTTCTCCGATCAAATAGCCTAACCTCCTAAATGGCGCTCAATCAAATAAAAAAAATGTGCTGTCATGTTAACAAACAACATATCCTAAAAACAGGACAGGTCAAAGTAAAATGGACGATATGGAACGGACAATCAGGCTACTCACAACTGTTGTCCAGGAGTTTCATCCCGTGGGCTAATTGTCACGATCAGTGGTTTCAAGTTTGTATTCATACAGTTTTTACGAGCTGATCATAGACGGTGGAAGTCCCGAATTAGGTTGGTGTCCAGAATGTCACCAGCCGGAACCCAGCTCCTCTCCTCAGGGCCATACCCCTCCCAGTCCACCAGGTAATGGAGCCATCCCCCACGGAACCTGGAGTCCAGCAGATCCCTCACAGCATATGCCGGAATCCCATCAATGTCCAGAGGCGGAGGGGGCGTACCCCGGGGGACGGCATCCGCCAGAGAACCAGGAATCACCGGCCAGAGGAGAGACACATGAAAAGTAGGTGAGACACGGTAGTGAGAGGGAGGGAGCAGCCGGTACGACACCTGATTAATCCACCGGAGGACATTAAACAGCCCCATAAACCGGGGGCTCAGTTTCTTGCAGGGCAGGCAAGGGGGAGGTTTCGAGTTGACAACCAGACGCGATCACCAGGCTGGAATACGGGCGCCTCACTGTGGTGGCGGTCAGCTTGGTCCTTCTGCCGATGAATGGCCCTCTGGAGACGGACATGGGCGGCGTCCCAGACCTGTCCGGCCCTTCGGAACTACTTGTCGACATCGGGCGCATCGGTCTGGCTGGATGTCCAAGGGGCCAGGGCTGGCTGATACCCCAGGATGCATTGGAAGGGAGTGAGCCCCGTGGAGGAGTGAACAAGGGAGTTCTGGGCATATTCCGCCCAGGGAAGAAACCTTGCCCACTCACCCTGCCGGTCCTGACAGTGGCAATGAAGAAACCTCCCCAGCTCCTGGTTCATGCGCTCTATCTGCCCATTCGACTGAGGCCTATACCCGGAAGTGAGGCTGGCCGTGGCCCCGATCTTCTCCAGGAAAGCTTACCACACTCGAGAGGTGAATTGGGGCCACGGTACGAGAGGATGTCCTCCGGTAGTCCATTGTGCCGGAAGACCTGTTGGAACAGGACCTCAGCGACCTGGAGAGCAGAAGGAAGACCAGTTGACAACCGATCTACGACCACCATGACTGTGGTGGGGCCGTCAGAATGTGGGAGGTCGGTGACAAAGTCTATGGACAGGTGTGACCAAGGTCGCTGAGGCACTGGTAGAGGAACTAATTTGCCTGCCGGGGCATTCCGAGGTGTCTTCGTTTGGGCACATACGGAACAGGAGTTGATATAGAGAGAGACATCAGAAGCAAAGGTGGGCCACCAGTATTTTTGTGCTAGAGAATGCAGGGTGCGTGTAAAAACGGAGTGCCCTGCCATAAGGGTGTGAGCCCAGATCAGCAGGCAGTCACGGACACTGGTGGGTACATACACGCGCCCCGGAGTGGCGTTGGCAGGCGCTGGGTCCTCCTGAGCCGCCAGGCGGATGTCTTCGTCCACATCCCAAATGATAGAAGCAAAGGACCCCCCAGATCCTTCCTCTCTCCGGTATGGTGCATCCTGGAGAGTGCGTAGGCTTTCACATTCTGGGATCCTGGGCGATAGGACAGAATGAATTGAAAGCGAGTATTGGGCCCGCCTGGCTTGACGAGAGTTCATCCGTTTCGCTGCCCGTATGTGCTCCAAATTCCGGTGGTCAGTAAGAATCCGGTATGGATGGACTGCGCCCTCCAGCCAGTGTCTCCATTCCTCCAGAGCAAGGACCACCGCCAACAGCTCCCTGTTTCCAACTCCATAGTTCCTCTCTGTGGGGGTAAGCTTTTTAGAGAAAAAGGCACAGGGATACATTTTCTCTGGCTTACCGTGCCGCTGGGAGAGAACCGCACCCACGCCCTCCTCCGATGCGTCCACCTCCAGGATGAAAGGACAAGATTGATCTGGGTGTTTTAGGAGGGGCGCTGTGGTGAACCTCTCCTTCAGTCTCTTGAAGGCAGCGTCAGCCGGAGGGTTCCAGGCCAGCTTCTGAGGCCCACCCTTAAGGAGAGAGGTGAGCAGGGCGGCTATGTAGCTGAAGGACCTGATGAAACGCAGGTAGAAATTGTCGAAGCCCAGGAAGCTCTGTAGGCCCTTGATGGTGGTGGGGACTGGCCATGACCTGACGGCGTCCGTCTTCACTCTTTCCATGAACACCCTCTGAGGACTGATCTGGTATCCCAGGAAGGAGATGGCCTGTTGGTGGAATTCACATTTATCCCCCTTCACCAACAGGCTGTGTTCCCGGAGGCGGAGTAGGACAGCTCGGACGTCCCTGACGTGCTCCTCGAACGTAGCCGAGTAGATCAGGATATCGTCGATGTACACCACCACCTGACTACTCAGCATGTCTCGGAACATGTCATTGACGAAGGACTGGAACACAGAAGGTGCGTTGGCGAGGACGTAGGGCATGACGCAGTATTCATAGTGGCCTGAGGTAGTGCTGAATGCCGTCTTCCACTCGTCTCCTTCCCAGATTCGGATCAGGTTGTAGGCACTCCTCGGGTCCAACTTGGTAAAGTACCGGGCCCCTCGTAGCTGCTCGATGGCCGACGGAACCAGAGGGAGGGGGTACCGGTACTTGGTGGTGACTGCGTTCAGCCCCCTATAGTCAATGCACGGCATCAGTCCTCCGTCTTTTTTGGCCACGAAGAAGAAGCAGGCGGAGGCAGGAGTGGTAGAGCGTCTGATGAACCCCTATTTCAGAGTCTCCGCCACATACTTCTCCATGGCCTCAGTCTCCGCCATGGAAAGGGGGTAAATGCAACTCTTTGGAGGGTGTTGTCCCTCCAGCAGGTCAATGGCGCAGTCCCAGGGCCTGTGAGGAGGGAGACACATAGCCTTTGATGAAGAGAAGACATCGGAGAGATCTGCGTACTCACGTGGAATGTTGGGCTGGAGGGCGGACTCCGGACTCTCCACTAACGTGGAACAACAAACCTCCGGCAGGCAGGTCTTCCGGCATGAGGTGGATCAGGCTGTGAGCCTCTTGGTGATCCAATTGATGGTGGGGTTGTGTAGTCTGAGCCAGGGCAATCCCAAGACGATCTGGTGAAGGGGTGACGTGACGATGTGGAATGACAGCTCCTCGTGGTGCTCCGGTAGTGTGGGAATGGTGATGGCAATGCAAATAGTCTGGGTAGCCATGATTAGCTGTTCAGGAGTATTATGGCTTGGGGGTAGAAGCTGTTAAGAAGCCTTTTGGACCTGGACTTGGCGCTCCGGTACCGCTTGCCGTGCGGTAGCAGAGAGAACAGTCTATGACTAGGGTGGCTGGAGTCTTTTACAATTTTTAGGACCTTCGTCTGACACCGCCTGGTATTGAGGTCCTGGATGGCAGGAAGCTTGGCCCCAGTGATGTACTGGGCCGTACGCACTACCCTCTGTAGTGCCTTGCGGTCGGAGACTGAGCAGTTGCCATACCAGGTGGTGATGCACCCAGTCAGGATGCTCTCGATGGTGCAGCTGTAGAACTTTTTGAGGATCTGAGGACCCATGCCAAATCTTTTCAGTCTCCTGAGGGGGAATAGGCTTTGTTGTGCCCTCTTCACGACTGTCTTGGTGTGTTTGGACCATGATAGTTTGTTGGTGATGTGGACACCAAGGAACTTGAAGTTCTCAACCTGTTCCACTACAGCCCCGTCGATGTGAATGGGGGCGTGCTTAGTCCTCTTTATTTTCTTGTAGTCCACAATCATCTCCTTTGTCTTGATCACGTTGAGGGAGAGGTTGTTATCCTGGCACCACACAGCCAGGTCTCTGACCTCCTCCCTATAGGCTGTCTCATCGTTGTCTGTGATCAGGCCTACCACTGTTGTGTCGTCGACAAACTTAATGATGGTGTTGGAGTCGTTCCTGGCCATGCAGTCATGGGTGAACAGGAAGTGCTGGAGGGGACTGAGCACGCACCCCTGAGGGGCCCCCGTGTTGAGGATCAGCGTGGCAGATGTGGTGTTACCTACCCTTCATACACTGGCTTGTCTGGCTGTCATGTTTTTATTTTAACCTGCCTTTCCCTTGTCTACACTGAAATAATATAATTTCAGTAGTCCTCTATTATGATTCGGTTTTTTCTATCTTGCATAACTCATTAGTATACCCTTGTGGTTGAATATATACAGTGGGGAGAACAAGTATTTGATACACTGCCGATTTTGCAGGTTTTCCTACTTACAAAGCATGTAGAGGTCTGTAATTTTTATCATAGGTACACTTCAACTGTGAGAGACGGATTCTAAAAAAAAATCCAGAAAATCACATTGTATAATTTTTAAGTAATTAATTTGCATTTTATTGCATGACATAAGTATTTGATCACCTACCAACCAGTAAGAATTCCGGCTCTCACAGACCTGTTAGTTTTTCTTTAAGAAGCCCTCCTGTTCTCCAATCATTACCTGTATTAACTGCACCTGTTTGAACTCGTTACCTGTATAAAAGACACCTGTCCACACACTCAATCAAACAGACTCCAACCTCTCCACAATGGCCAAGACCAGAGAGCTGTGTAAGGACATCAGGGATAAAATCGTAGACCTGCATAAGGCTGGGATGGGCTACAGGACAATAGGCAAGCAGCCTGGTGAGAAGGCAACAACTGTTGGCGCAATTATTAGAAAATGGAAGAAGTTCAAGATGATGGTCAATCACCCTCGGTCTGGTGCTCCATGCAAGATCTCACCTCGTGGGGCATCAATGATCATGAGGAAGGTGAGGGATCAGCCCAGAATTACACGGCAGGACCTGGTCAATGACCTGAAGAGAGCTGGGACCACAGTCTCAAAGAAAACCATTAGTAACACACTACGCCGTCATGGATTAAAATCCTGCAGTGCACGCAAGGTCCCCCTGCTCAAGCCAGCGCATGTCCAGGCTCGTCTGAAGTTTGCCAATGACCATCTGGATGATCCAGAGGAGGAATGGGAGAAGGTCATGTGGTCTGATGAGACAAAAATAGAGCTTTTTGGTCTAAACTCCACTCGCTGTGTTTGGAGGAAGAAGAAGGATGAGTACAACCCCAAGAACACCATCCCAACCGTGAAGAATGGAGGTGGAAACATCATTCTTTGGGGATGCTTTTCTGCAAAGGGGACAGGACGACTGCACCGTATTGAGGGGAGGATGGATGGGGCCATGTATCGCGAGATCTTGGCCAACAACCTCCTTCCCTCAGTAAGAGCATTGAAGATGGGTCATGGCTGGGTCTTCCAGCATGACAACGACCCGAAACACACAGCCAGGGCAACTAAGGAGTGGCTCCGTAAGAAGCATCTCAAGGTCCTGGAGTGTCCTAGCCAGTCTCCAGACCTGAACCCAATAGAAAATCTTTGGAGGGAGCTGAAAGTCCGTATTGCCCAGCGACAGCCCCGAAAACTGAAGGATCTGGAGAAGGTCTGTATGGAGGAGTGGGCCAAAATCCCTGCTGCAGTGTGTGCAAACCTGGTCAAGACCTACAGGAAACGTATGATCTCTGTAATTGCAAACAAAGGTTTCTGTACCAAATATTAAGTTCTGCTTTTCTGATGTATCAAATACTTACGTCATGCAATAAAATGCAAATTAATTACTTAAAAATCATACAATGTGATTTTCTGGATTTTTTTAGATTCCGTCTCTCACCGTTGAAGTGTACCTATGATAAAAATTACAGACCTCTACATGCTTTGTAAGTAGGAAAACCTGCAAAATCGGCAGTGTATCAAATACTTGTTCTCCCCACTGTATGTATCTATTGTAGGACCTAGGATACAACATTGAATAATTTCTATGTTTCTATGTTTCTATGTGTATATCTAGTTTCTATGTGTATATCTAGAATGTGTAGATCTATGTTGGCCGGGTGTGGTTCCCAATCAGAGGCAGCTGTCGATCGTTGTCTCTGATTGGGGATCATACTTAGGCAGCCATTTTGTCTACCTTAGTTGTGGGATCTTGACTCTTGTTTGGTTTGTGTGCGTGTAGCCATTCTGAGCTTCACATTACGTTGCTTTTGTTGTTTTGACGTGTGTTTACGTTATAAATAAACATGTATGCATTCCACGCTGCACCTTGGTCTGACCCATCTCTCAACGACCGTGACAGAAGATCCCACCGTAAAAGGACCAAGCAGCGTGCCCAGAAGGAGCAAACGCCTGGGACTCAACGGGAGGTAACCTTGGTAGATATCCGTGTCCTCCTCGGTTGGGGGAAAATTACTGAGGAGGAGGCCGTCCGTTACCGGGAGGCAATGAAGGAGAGTGTAGCTGATAAAGGACCCTGGGCGAAGAAGGAAGCCCGGGTAGGAGAGGATCAACGGCGACATCAACGGTGCTGGCCGAAGAGGAAGCCCGAGAGGCAGCCCCAAGACATTTTTTTTGGGGGGGGGGGCTAAAGGGGTGGTCGGGGATCGAGAGAGAAGAGCCCCGACCATTGCACCCATGGGGGTTCCAGGTGGAGTCCCTACAACCATGGGAGCAGGAATGGGAGCAGTTTTGCACAGAGGAGTCGGAGGAAGACGACGACGATGAATTTCTGTTCCCTCACTCATGGGGGCTGGAGTGGGATTGGCGGTGGAGAGAGAAGGACTGGAACAGTCGTGGATCTCCAACGCCAGTTCCCAGCCCGGTACGCCCCGTGCCTGCTTCTCGCACCAACCCAGTCCGGCACGGCCCGTTCCAGGACAGAAACACGCACCTAAAATGGAGTCAGCAGGTACAGTCGGTCCGTCCGGATCTTTGGAGGAACGTATCCAACGGCAGGCGAGCAGGATCCAGGCTCTCGGCAGCGCAATGGAGCGCGTGGTGAGTAGATTGGAGCGATGGGAGAGAGGTGGCGTTTCTACACCTCCTCCAACCACACAACTCACCCGACCTCCAGCGACGGTCCCCTGCAGGGAGCACTTTAGCGTGTCGGTGCCCAGTCTGGGGCCGGCAACCAGCCCAACTACAGGGTTGGAAACCACCTCTGCGTCGGTGCCCAGGGTGGGCGCGACGTTCAGCCCCGTTTTGGAGCAGGAGCTCCTAAACGTGTCGGTGCCCAGTCTGGGGCCAGCTCTGGTCTGCTGCTCCACTCCAGGGCCAGAGCAGTCCCCTCCACCGGTGCAAAGTCCAGCTCCGGTCAGCGGCTCCACTCCGGAGCCAGAGAAGTCCGCTCCACCGGTGCCTTGTCCAGCGGCTCCACTCCGGAGCTAGAGTAGTCCGCTCCACCGGGGTCCAGTTCAGCTCCGGTCAGCGGCTCCACTCCGGAGCCAGAGCAGTCCGCTCCACCGGTGCCAAGTCCAACTCCGGTCAGCAGCTCCATTCCGGAGCCAGAGTAGTCCGCTCCACCGGTGCCCAGGCCAGCTCCGGTCAGTGGTTCCACTCCGGAGCCAGAGCAGTCCGCTCCACCGGTGCCTAGTCCAGCTCCGGTCAGCGGCTCCACTCCAGCACTAGAGCAGTCCGCTCCATCGGGGTCAAGTTCAGCTCCGGTCAGCTGCTTTACTCCGGAGCCAGAGCAGTCCGCTCCACCGGTGCCCAGTCCAGCTCCGGTCAGCGGCTCCACTCTGGAGCCAGAGCAGTCCGCTCCACCGGGGTCCAGTTCAGCTCCGGTCAGCGGCTCCACTCCAGTCGGGGCCTCCCACACCAGGGTCCAGACAGGGCTTGGTGCATCGTGGGAGGAAGGAGAGGGGAAGCATCGTGCAGAGGTCCAGACCAGACCAGGGATGCAATGGGAGGCAGAGAGGGAGAGGTCGTCACGCCCGGAGCCGCCTCCAAGGCTAATGCCCACCCGGACCCTCCCTTGTTATGTTAGGTTTTGCGGCCGGAGTCCGCACTTTGGGGGGGGGGGGGGGGGTACTGTCACGCCCTGACCTAGAGAACTCTTGTTGGTTGGGTCAGGGTGTGAGTTTCAGTTTGAGATCTATGTGATCATATTCTATGTTGGAGATCTAGTATGTGTATGTCTAGGTTTGGCCAGGTGTGATTCCCAATCAGAGGCAGCTGTCGCTCGTTGTCTCTGATTGGGGATCATATTTAGGTAGCCTGGTTGCCTACCTTAGTTGTGGGATCTTGTGTTCCTGATAGGCTTGTGGTGTTAGCCCTTAGGACCTTCACGGTTACGTTGCTTTTGTTGTTTTGTCGAGTGTTTATTCGTTCTAATAAACATGTACGCATACCACGCTGCACCTTGGTCTGACCCGTCTCTCAACGACCGTGACAAATGTGGAACAAATAAATACCATCAAAGGATACCTTACAACTTACAATAATGAACACCTTGTGAAACAGCTGTGAAAACCAACCTGGCAATATTTCAGATTTTAAAACATAAACTTTGATATTTTTTGGCACAGTTATGTCATTAATTTATATATTCAGATTTTTTGTACACTCACATGGCAATCATAGACTAAAATACTGAATTCTGGTGTGTAAGAATATTGAGGAAGTGGCTGTAGCTCAGTTGGTAGAGCGTGGCGCTTGCAACGCCAGGGTTGTGGGTTTGTTTCCCACGGGGGGGGCCAGTATGAAAAATGTATGCACTCACTGACTGTAAGTCGCTCTGGATCAGAGTGTCTGCTAAATGACTAAAAATGTAAAAATGTTGCTGTGTGGGTGGGAGGTTCTGTCTGTCACTGGTGACAGTCTCAGAAGGAGGACTTGAAGAGGGAGACTGCAATGTCCAGGCACTGCTCTCTTTGTTCTGAGTGTTTGCAGTGCTAGTGTTTTTAGTTAATCTGTGTATCTCACATATTATGTACCCAGTATGATGGACCAAGAAAACTTTCTTAGCAGATAATGACAACAGTAGCTGTAGATGATGTAATGAAAAGTTGGAGGGTGGTTGGTAATGGAGGACATCCGGTGGATCCACGTCTGGGTGTTGGGCAAAACCCCTAGGTCCTGGAGAACAGGAGCAGAGTTAAAGGGAACAGGTCTGGGTGTTGGGCAGAACCCCTAGGTCCTGGAGAACAGGAGCAGAGTTAAAGGGAGCAGGTCTGGGTGTTGGGCAGAACCCCTAGGTCCTGGAGAACAGGAGCAGAGTTAAAGGGAACAGGATAGGAGACCGAGACGGAAACAAGCAAACACACAGGTTACGCTTTACTGGGAGAACACCTGATGGATTAGGGCAGTGTTATAAATGGGAGATATGTATGGGGCGGCAGGTAGCCTAGTGGGTAAGAGCGTTGTGCCAGTAACCGAAAGGTTGCTGGTTCTAATCCCCGAGCCGACTAGGTGAAAAATCTGTCGATGTGCCCTTAAGCAAGGCACTTAACCCTAATCGCTCTGGATAAGAGCATCTGCTTAAATGTACTTTTCAACACTTTTGGAAGGTATAGCCTACCTCAAGCTGGTCCCCTTCCGACTCAGAGCACAGAGAATCAGACTGATCCGAACTCACTGGTTCTGGTGGATGGGATACCCTCTGGGGGGCTCGGACAGTCGATGGTCCTAAAGTAATTTGGAGAGGGAAATTGAAGAGGTACATTTTTATAAGCTCAGCATAATTACAATTTCTTGCTTTCTCAAATGTCAATCAAAGCTTAACATACTTTGTCTATTGGGCTTCACTGAAGTGTAGGGCGTCAGGGCTTTCAGTGGTCGACCGTCCAACTGCTCCAACTGGAGAATATTGTTGGCTTCCACTGAGGTAACCCTAGGAAGACAAAGATAAACTAAAACCAGCTTCAGGTTATTTTGTGTGCAAATGCAAATAGTTATTATCTGAGATTTTTTATATTCACCTTAGCAGATGGTGACCCCAGCTCCGGTAGCTCTCCTTCTGTTTCTCCTGCGCCTTGTCGATGTTCAGTCTCACCTTGATTGATAACAGGAATAAATGCAATTATATTTCATATTACAAATACATATCTTACATACAGTTGAAGTCTGAAGTTTACATACACCTTAGCCAAATATATTTAAACTCAGTTTTTCACAATTTCTGATATTTAATCCTAGTAAAAATACCCTGTCCTAGGTCAGTTAGGATCCCCACTTTATTTTAAGAATGTGAAATGTCAGAATAATAGTATGAAAATGTATGCACTCACTAACTGTAAGTCGCTCTGGATAAGAGTGTCTGCTAAAATGACTAAAATGTAAAATGTAGAAATAATTATTTATTTAAGCTTTTATTTATTTCAACACATTCCCAGTGGGTCAGAAGTTTACATACACATGGTGTTTATACTTGCGTACTATTGTTTGTACAGATGAACGTGGTACCTTCAGGCGTTTGGAAATTGCTCCCAAGGATGAACCAGACTTGTGGAGGTCTACAATTATTTTGACAGGGGGACATAATTTGGAATGACAGGCGCCCCTTGGAGGTAGGTGCCCCGGGGCCCCAGATGTGGTGATCCGGCCATGGTCATAGACATGCAGTGCTTGAATTGGGCCGGCCTGGTACACACCGGTACCGAGTACCAGGCAGCACCTAAAATGTTTGACTGCTTGGGGACTGGCACCTGGCTTAAAAGATATGACCAGCGCCCCAAATGGGTGTGATACATATTTCAGTAGTGTAGATATAATATAGGAGGATATGTTACTTTACCACCCTGAACCTCATCAAAACAACATCAAAGTTTCTTTGCAGGCTTCAATAGAGGTCAAACACCAGTTCAGCTGAATTTCCTTGCAGTTACTTTCTAAAACCAGACCCTAGGATCATTAGAAAATAGCGGGAGGCCATGCGGATGTCTAGAGAGATTATGCATCTGTGGCTTGGATGTCTGGACGTGAGCCAGCTCGACAGTCTCCCTCATACTCCCTCTTCCCATAACTTTTACAGTTAAAACCCCCTTCAGTATCTGCCTGTTTGCAGACAGTGGCTAAATCAGGTTCCCAAAGAGAGAGAGAGAGAGACGATACGGTCCTGTGCTGATGCATTATGTTAATGTCCGATAGACTGGACTGGGGTTTCGTTTGTGCTGAACTCAGGGAAAGGGATAGCAACATACTGTGAGAAAACTGCTACGGAAAACACTGCGGATTTGGACTGTCAGAACTGAGGTGTGTTTGGGAACGCTGCGGCCGCTGTCCAAAATACTGAGGAGTGCTGAGCCACATACCAGATGACCTACCTGTCACGCCCTGACTCAGGGGACTCTTATATGTTGAGTCAGGGTGTGAATGTTCCATGTTGTATTTTCTATGTTTGTGATCTAGTATGTATAGTTCTATGTTGGCCGGTGTGGTTCCCAATCAGAGGCAGCTGTCGCTCGTTGTCTCTGATTGGGGACCATACTTAGGCAGCCAATTGGCACTGTCCAGTTGTGGGATCTTGTTCCTTGTAAGGTATGTTGTGTGTGCCCGCTACCTTAGGACTTCACGGTTCGTTTATTGTTTTGTCGTGTGTTTATTAAAGTTGAATAAACATGTACGTATATATCACGCTGCACCTTGGTCTGACCCGTCATTCAACGAACGTGACATTACCTCAGAGTCCCCAGTCAAGAATCGGCATTGATTGATAGCTGCTGCAGATGTGCTATGAATTCAAGTGTTATAGGGGTGTACAGAAAATAAAGCTGTATCTTTCATTCTATAGCTACCACCGAATGTGTCTGGCTGTATACAGATCAACAGCAGTTCAAGTCATTAAACGCAGCAGTAAAGTTGTGTTGGTTGTTGTAGCTGATGTTCAACTCACACTATCGGCCTTTTTTTCAAAGAGGCTACAGTTATTTTTAGTCAAACGTTTAGATCCAAGGACACACGTGAAAACATTCAATTTCCCTGCCTGTCTTTTCACCTGTCCTACTTCCTTAGTGAGCAGATAAAGAGATGCACCCACTGGGTCCATGGACTTACTGTTACAATCCAGTCCATGTGGTAGGGTGAAACAGGGCTGTATGTATTACCATGCTAATATCCAGTCTATGTGGTAGGGTGAAACAGGGCTGTATGTATTACCATGCTAATATCCAGTCTATGTGGTAGGGTGAAACAGGGCTGTGTGTATTACCATGCTAATATCCAGTCTATGTGGCAGGGTGAAACAGGGCTGTATGTATTACTATGCTAATATCCAGTCTATGTGGTAGGGTGAAACAGGGCTGTGTGTATTACCATGCTAATATCCAGTCTATGTGGTAGGGTGAAACAGGGCTGTATGTATTACCATGCTAATATCCAGTCTATGTGGTAGGGTGAAACAGGGCTGTATGTATTACCATGCTAATATCCAGTCTATGTGGTAGGGTGAAACAGGGCTGTATGTATTACCATGCTAATATCCAGTCTATGTGGTAGGGTGAAACAGGGCTGTATGTATTACCATGCTAATATCCAGTCTATGTGGTAGGGTGAAACAGGGCTGTATGTATTACCATGCTAATATCCAGTCTATGTGGTAGGGTGAAACAGGGCTGTGTGTATTACCGTGCTAATATCCAGTCTATGTGGTAGGGTGGAACAGGGCTGTATGTATTACCATGCTAATATCCAGTCTATGTGGTAGGGTGGAACAGGGCTGTATGTATTACCATGCTAATATCCAGTCTATGTGGTAGGGTGAAACAGGGCTGTATGTATTACCATGCTAATATCCAGTCTATGTGGTAGGGTGAAACAGGGCTGTATGTATTACCATGCTAATATCCAGTCTATGTGGTAGGGTGAAACAGGGCTGTATGTATTACCATGCTAATATCCAGTCTATGTGGTAGGGTGGAACAGGGCTGTGTGTATTACCATGCTAATATCCTGTCTATGTGGTAGGGTGAAACAGGGCTGTGTGTATTACCATGCTAATATCCAGTCTATGTGGTAGGGTGAAACAGGGCTGTATGTATTACCATGCTAATATCCAGTCTATGTGGTAGGGTGAAACAGGGCTGTATGTATTACCATGCTAATATCCAGTCTATGTGGTAGGGTGAAACAGGGCTGTATGTATTACCATGCTAATATCCAGTCTATGTGGTAGGGTGAAACAGGGCTGTATGTATTACTATGCTAATATCCAGTCTATGTGGTAGGGTGAAACAGGGCTGTATGTATTACCATGCTAATATCCAGTCTATGTGGTAGGGTGGAACAGGGCTGTATGTATTACCATGCTAATACAGTAGTCATTGTACAGGTTCCTGGAGCAGTAATTGTCTAATTTTGTGGCAGTGTTATTAGATATAAACAAAGCATTTGAAGTTTTGCTTTCATTCACAATCTGATATCAGTATTGTATGGTATGACTCCCGTCCCAAGTACAGACACTAAGTACAGACACTAAGTACAGACACTAAGTACAAAGTTCAGACACTAAGTACAGACACTGAGTACAGACACTAAGTACAGACACTCAGTTCAGACACTAACTACAGACACTAAGTACAGACACTAACTACAGAGTTCAGACACTGAGTACAGACACTGAGTACAGACACTAAGTACAGACACTCAGTTCAGACACTAACTACAGACACTAAGTACAGACACTAACTACAGAGTTCAGACACTAAGTACAGACACTAAGTTCAGACACTAAGTTCACACACTCAGTTCAGACACTCAGTTCAGACACTGAGTAAAGACACTAAGTACAGACACTAAGTACAGACACTCAGTTCAGACACTAAGTACAGACACTAAGTACAGACACTGAGTACAGACACCAAGTAAAGACAATAAGTACAGAGTTTAGAAACTAAGTACAGAAACTAAGTACAGACACTAGAGTTTTCTCTGGTTCTGTATGTATCTAGCAAATCAAATCGTTTTTCCACATTGATTCAACATCATCACATAGATCTTTTTTGGTTGAAATTACATCGAATCTACGTTGATTCAACCATTTTTTTCACAGTTGGATTGTGTCCTTTTTGATCCACTTGATGTTTATCATACCGTGCAATGTATTATGTGAAATGGTTGTGTGAAAGTGATGTCTGGACATGGGGCTTGCAAGTCCATTCGTCATCGAAGAGCTATTTTCCTTCTCTGTTATGTCTTGAAACTAAAATCAAATTAAGACAAAAAAAAGGGTCTTATTTTAGCCTTCATTATGACGCAGGTCTGAGTCCAGAATATAAAATCTGTTCTGTTATGTAACAGTCTTTAAGCTCCGTAAATCTGTCTTTAGTCTGCCGAGTGGCGCAGTGGTCTAAGGCACTGCATCGCAGTGCTAGCTGTGCCACTAGAGATCCTGGTTCGAATCCAGGCTCTGTCATAGCAGGTCGCGACCGGGAGACCCATGGGGCAGCGCACAATTGGTCGAGGGAATGGCCGGCAGGGATGTAGCTCAGTTGGTTGAGCATGGCGTTTGCAATGCCAGGGTTGTGGGTTCGATTCCCATGGGGGGCCAGTATGAAAAAAATAAAAAATATGTATGCACTCACTCTAAATTGCTCTGGAAGAGAGTGTCTGCTAAATGACGAGAATGAAACCATTGATTTATGTGTGATGTCACATCCAGCCACAGTACTTGTTTGCCTTCAGCTCAATGTACTTATCTTTCCTACATGTGTCAAAACACGTGAGAGGAATGAGGAGATTTCTCTGGGGTGGTGTGTATACGAGTAGGAGTGGTGATCTAGGATCAGGTCCCTCCCGTCAATCAAATCTGGGATCTAAAAGGCAATCTGATCCTAAATCAGCCCTCCTCCTCTGAGACGCTTCATATGGATCCTCTACACAAAGACCTATTCACAAAAGTGCCGGCTAATTGCCTCCGCAGATGCAAAACTCCATTAGCTCATTCTGAGGGAACTAACCCAGCTGTTCACGCCCAGTCTCACACCAGGCCATTTCACAGTTAAATTCCTCTGTTATTAGCTTTTAATTGAGGGGGTTAGGTTGGAGGCTCCAGGCTACCGTAATATGTTTACAGAAGATGGAATGTCTCTGTTTACTTTTGACCGGAGCTCTATGCACTACATAGCCAATGATTTGGGACCCATCCTATCATTTCCATTTTAGTCATTTTAGCAGACGCTCTTTTCCAGAGCAACTTACAGTTAAGTGAGTGCACACATTTTTCATACTGGCCCCCCGTGGGAAACGAACCCACAACCCTGGCGTTGCAAGCGCCATGCTCTACCAACTGAGCTACACGGGGACTGTCATTAGATCAGTTGCCAACGAGCAGGGGCACGGTGAGATTGGCTGTCCGTTACAGTCCCTGGTTGTAAAGGCAGTAGCCCATTCAGCTGGTTCTCAGGGACCTACAGCTGCGTTGACTGTACAGGTCAATTGCAGGTTTCCTCTGTGGAACTTAGTGGGGGAAGGGGCTTTCTGTCTCTACTTTTAAATACCTATTGCATTGCTTCAACTTTCCCTTTGTCCCAGTTTTCTCTGCCATCACAAATCCTCTCTAGACAAGGTTGGGGTCAATTCCATAAGGAAAGTGGGAAATTGAATTTCAGTTAACTTCCTGAATTGACTGAATTTAAATGGCTTTGACCACAACCCTAGTAGAGATCACAAACACCACCATGTTCTATGTTTCATACATACACGGAGCCAGTCACCTCATACACGGAGCCAGTCACCTCATACACGGAGCCAGTCACCTCATACACGGAGCCAGTCACCTCATACACGGAGCCAGTCACCTCATACACGGAGCCAGTCACCTCATACACGGAGCCAGTCACCTCATACACGGAGCCAGTCACCTCATACTCATTGTTTCTTCTAGGTGCTTTTTGGAGATCCAAAAAGGTCTGCATGGGTACTGAGAACACACCAGGGCCCCTACCAACCTCTCTACCTCCTAAACCCCCGTTTCCCTGCCGGGTTCCACCCAAACCCCAGCCCAGAAGGGAGTGATGGACACTGTAACTGTCCCGAACAGGAACACCTGTACAGGTGAAGCAGGGGACCATGGTCAGGAAAAGGGACAACTGACCAGGTACAAGTCTCTACCAACCCTCATCAATGGCCAGGGGGACTCTATTTAATCTGAAGTTATAAACTCTGGCTCTTCCAGGATCCAATCTGCATCTTCACCGACACCAGCAGAGGAACAAGGGGCTTCCATCAGGTTCACACCTGGTCCAAAGCTTGGTCTCAGAGTCAGACCGACACCAGCAGAGGAACAAGGGGCTTCCATCAGGTTCACACCTGTTCCAGAGCTTGGTCTCAGAGTCAGACCGACACTTAACCCACATGGCAGAGACTCAGGTAGGACCCTTCATTTATTACACTAATATGTCTTTATTGTGAGAGCTCTGGTGAGTAAGACTTCCAGTGTATTCATTACAGACTGCGCATAAACTTGACACTTACTAGTGAACACAGTACATTGGCCTCTAATACTTTGACAGATACAGTATCCTGACAGCTCTCTTGTTTCCATAACAGGTCTGGTAGCAGGACATATGGAGGAGCCCGTATGCTTACGTACCAACCCCGTCCACAGACTTCCTCCCCCCCTAACAAGCCCCTCCCAACTTTAAAAATAAACAGTCATGTTCAGAGACTGGTCCACGTGAACACTGAGAACAGAAACATTGGATCCATGGAGGTCTCAGCAGCTGATCTGCATTACACAGCTCCCAAGAGGCAGACAGGAGGGGCTGAACGCTGCTGAGACAGACGAGCTGAAGGCCAACTGAAGAGAGAAAAATGGATTAATAAAAACCTTCTGGAAGAAACGCAGAGTTTGTGCAAGAGAGTGGAATACTGGCACACCCCAACAAGCAAGATACGCTGCTACAGGAGGTATACAGTATTATTAGTCTGTTTTCTTCTTTTAGTAATGCATGTATCAAAGCCTTTTCTTTCCAATAGATGTCTTGTTCATTGTGATTGATGGACACAAATGTATGGATAACTGCATTGCACAACTATCTCTCACTGTCTCTCACTCTTAATTTTTTTCTATCTCTCTCTCTCTCTCTCTCTCTCTGTCTCTCTCTCCCAATCCCTCCCCCTCCCCCTCCCCCTCCCCCTCCCCCTCCCCCTCCCCCCCTCTCTCTCTCTCTCTCTCTCTCTCTCCACTCTCTCTCTCTCTCCCTCCCATCTCTCTCTCTCCCTCTCTCTCTCTCTCTCTCGCTCTCCACTCTCTCTCTCTCTCCCTCCCATCTCTCTCTCTCCCTCCCATCTCTCTCTCTCCCTCTCTCTCTCTCTCTCTCCCTCCCTCCCCCCCTGTACAAAGACCAATGCATTAGCTTGTGCCTTTGAGGACTGATCTGAGAAGACCGTTGTGTTGTCAGATTTCTTGATGCAATGAAGGAGGAGCTAGAGTCTAACCTGCTATGTGACATGTTGTGTGATGTCATCCATCGCCACACCAGCAGCCACTTCGGTGCCTATGTGGACTAGATCCGTAACATGCCTTACCAGGAACAGACCATGCACAACCTGGGGTATGTGAAGAAAACTGGTTAATATTGCCTCGGCTCTTTCACAATTCCTCTTTCCTCATGTCCTCTTTCCTCACCTCCTTCTCAAAATACATTGGAGGAGTTGGCTAGAGGGGAGGGACATTGGATGTTCTCGTCCAATGCGGTTTGAGAAGGATGCGAGGAGAGAGGATGCAAGGAATCAAGGAAAAAACAGAATTTAGAAAGAGCCCTGGTCTCAGATGTGCTCATTCTATGTGTCAGTTATATTGGTAGTGAGATAGGACAGAGCATTATGGGTACTGTAGTGCATTATGCTACAACAGAGACTTTGTTCATACCTGTTTTGTAACTCTAATGCGGGGGGGGGGGGTAGAAGGATTACTTTATCCTATCCCAGGTATTCCTTAAAGAGGTGGGGTTTCAAATGTCTCCGGAAGGTGGTGAGTGACTCCGCTGTCCTGGCGTCGTGAGGGAGCTTGTTCCACAATTGGGGTGCCAGAGCAGCGAACAGTTTTGACAATACTTTATAATATTAGACACACAGGACCAACACAATTTCCACCCAATGGCATTGAGAGCATTGTGCCCTCTGACCCCTCAGGTAGTTGAGGCCTGTAACAGGGAGGTGGGGAGAGATGATGGAGGAAATTGTGCACAAGACTGAGTTTGAACACAAGGTAATAAAAATACAAAATATGATTTTCTTTTCAATTAAGTAACATTAAATAGCCACGATAAATCAGTAGAGATCAGAGAATGAGATTTGATTTTGTCCAGAACTCTTAATCAAACATTTACATTTTAGTCATTTAGCAGACGCTCTTATCCAGAGCGACTTACAGTTAGTGAGTGCATACATTATTTTTTAAATTTTTTCACACTGGCCCCCCGTGGGAATCGAACCCACAACCCTGGCATTGCAAACGCCATGCTCTACCAACTGAGCTACATCCCTGCCGGCCATTCCCTCCCCTACTCTGGACGACGCTGGGCCAACTGTGCGCCGCCCCGTGGGTCTCCCGGTCGCGGCCGGCTACGACAGAGCTTTCTGAGAAAGAGAAACATCTTTGGTCACTGGAATCTCCGTCACATCTACTTTTTCCTCTTCAATGACCTACTGCTGGTGACCACTAGGAAAGGGTCTGTGGGGATGTATCATTTTACACTTACTAGACACTCCAAGTATAGTAGTCTCCATTTCGGTCTCAAGTTACAATACACTGACTGTTGTGATGTTGGTGTGCCTGATGTAAACATTTTATTGGATCTTAGCATGGATCGGTTTGTGGTGCGAGATCATGTCCACCGTTCTCTGGTAGAGGTGAGTGAAGGACTGGAGGAGAAGGAGGATTTGGTGTGTGCTTCATGGGAGACGATGTTCTGCCTAGCTCTGCTGAAGACCCACAGGGGAAGAACTTCTCAGTTCCTGCTGCAGGCCTCCTCATAGTAGGTTAGTTTACAAATCCTAGGTCAGACCCATGAAGCATGTGACCACACAGACTATGTATATCTATGGATCAGACAGGCAGTACTACTGCACTAGCCCACATAAGAAAATAATATAGTACTGTATACTATGGTATAAATACTGTAGTATTACTATAGTATTTACCATAGTGTTTTAGTTTTATTATCTTTGACATACAGTATAAGTGGAGGAAACCTATTGGACAAATACTAAAAGAGCACATTCTCCATAACCTGTAGGGAGGTAGAACTGGAGTCTGAACAAATAATTCAGAGCTTCTGCTCTGTTCTATAACCTGTAGGTAACACAATATATGGTCTATACTTGGCATGTAGGTTTCTCGCTTACGGGTAGCACAAATTGACATATGGGGAGCGGAATGGGTGGGGTGTATGCAAATTAAAAATACTGTTACTGATACTATTACTATAGTTAAAAACCTGTAGTGTTTTTGCGGACATGACTGTAGTATTTACTACAACGTTTTTTTTGCGGATAACACTGTAGTATTCTACAGTAAACTATGAAAATCTGTAATAAGTACTACACATGATTGAGGGATACTACAGTGTGTAGGATAGTATTCTACAGTATACTACAGTTTACTACAGAATTCTATGGAATTCTATAGTAAGTACTATAGTATTCTATAGTAAACTGTAGTATTTTTTTCATGTGGGAGACTCCTGATGACAAGTCGACCGATTGGCCCCATATGCTCTGAGAGAAAGCGATCTCAGCAATGCTTTAAAATAGGCTATCACTGCCCCTAAGATATGTAATGGTGTCCCTTCGTTTGAAAGTAATGGAAATGTCCTTCTTGCTTTGGTCTTTCCCAAACACAAAACATTTGCCTGTAAGGGAGTTGAACTTTTACATTTTTTATCACAAATCAGGGCTCTAAATTGTGACACATATGCTCCTACAAATGTAGGATCTTAAATTGAGCCAATTTGATACAGCAGACAAATAATCCTGCAGCAACAGGAAAAGTGAATTATTATGTGGATTGTAATAAATATAATTTTTTTGTAGGGGTTTGATACATTTCTCTGAAGGGCAAATCAAGTCTGACTATTTTAAATGGAAATGACACACGTTAGAAGCCTTTTTAAACCTTGAATACTGTCACACCCTGACTCAGGGGACTCTTGTATGTTGAGTCAGGGTGTGGAGATTCTATGTTGTATTTTCTATGTTTGGGATCTAGGTTTTGTAGTTCTATGTTTGGCCGGGTGTGTTTCCCAATCAGAGGCAGCTGTCGCTCGTTGTCTCTGATTGGGGAGCATACTTAGGCAGCCTATTGGCAATTAGGGGTTGTGGGATCTTGTTCCGGTTATAGTCTTGTCTTGTCTTGTCTTGTCTTGTCTTGTCTTGTCTTGTCTTGTCTTGTCTTGTCTTGTCTTGTCTTGTCTTGTCTTGTCTTGTCGTGTCTTGTCGTGTCTTGTCGTGTCTTGTCGTTGTCTTGTCGTGTCTTGTCTTGTCTTGTCTTGTCGTGTCGTGTCGTGTCTTGTCTTGTCTTGTCTTGTGGCCTTAGGACTTCACGTTTCGTTTGTTTGTTGTTTAGTTAGTGTGTTTATTCGGTGTAATAATTACATTTCACGCTGCGCCTTGGTCTGACCCGTCCTTAAACGAACGTGACAAATACATTTCAAGTTTGTATTTCCTGCTGTGCATGTGGAAAATTCTCAGTAACAAAAGAGTGATACAATTAAGATCCTACATCTGTCAATATTTTTGCTGTGCGACCTGGAATGTTTATTTTGTAGCACTAGTGCCTGGATGGCCCCGTTACTGTTACCCTACTCGTATCCTTTAACCTGTTTTTGTCTACACTGAACAAAAATATAAACGCAACATGCTACAATTTCAAAGATTTTACTGAGTTACAGTTCATATAAGGAAATCAGTCAATAAAATAAAAAAAGGTAGGGGTGTGGATCAGAAAACCAGTGAGTATCTGGCATGACCACCATCTGCCTCATGTAGCGCGACACGTCTCCTTCGCATAGAGTTGATCAGGCTGTTGATTGTGGCCTGTGGAACGTTGTCCCACTCCTCTTCAATGGCTGTGCGAAGTTGCTGGATATTGGCGGGAATTGGAACACACTGTCGTACACGTCGATCCAGAGCATCCCAAACATGCTCAATGGGTGACATGTCTGGTGAGTATGCAGGCCATGGAAGAACTGGGACATTTTCAGCTTCCAGGAATTGTGTACAGATCCTTGCGACAATGGGCTGTGCATTATCATGCTGAAACATGAGGTGATGGTGGTGGATGAATGGCACGACAATGGGCCTCAGGATCTCGTCACGGTATCTCTGTGCATTCAAATTGCCATCGATAAAATGCATGCTGTCTGCCATCTGCTCTGCGCAGTTGAAACTGGGATTAATCCGTGAAGAGCACACTTCTCCAGCGTGCCAGTGGCCATCGACACTGAACTGCAGTCAGGTCAAGACCCTGGTGAGGATGACGAGTAGGCAGATGAACTTCCCTGAGACAGTTCCCGACAGTTTGTGCAGCAATTCCTCAGTTGTGCAAACCCAATTTTATCAACTGTCCGGGTGGCTGATCTCAGACGATCCTGCAGGTGACGAAGCCGGATGTGGTGGTCCTGGGCTGGCGTGGTTACACGTGGCCTGCGGTTGTGAGGCAAGTTGGACGTACTGCCATTATTATTTTACGGTAGTGAAATTAACATTAAATTCTCTGGCAACAGCTCTGGTGGACATTCCTGCATTCAGCATGCCAATTGCGCACTCCACCAACACTTGAGACATCTGTGGCATTGTGTTGCGTGACAAAACTGCACATTTTAGAGAGGCCTTTTATTGTCCCCAGCACAAGGTGCACCTGTGCAATGACCATGCTGTTTAATCAGCTTCTTGATATGCCACACCTGTCGGGTGGATGGATTATCTTGGCAAAGTAGAAATACTCACTAACAGGGATGTAAACAAATTTGTGCACAGAATGTGAGATAAATAAGCTTTTTGTGCGTATGGAACATTTCTGGGATATTTTAATTCAGATCATGAAACATGGGACCAACACTTTACATGCTGAGTTTATATTTTTGTTCAGTGTACTTTCCTACTAAACTTTTACTGTCTAATAATAAGTTTGTGCAGTTTATGAAGTAAGTCCTTACCCTTTCGTATCTAAACACTCCAACACTTCTTTCCTTTTATTAACGCTTACTAACTTGTTATTACCACTAACATCTTACTAAGTCGTCTTGACTTCTTTCTTATGTCATTCTCGTTGGCACCAAAAGTTTAAAAAAGTGTTGATAGGGGACAGAATGCGGTCGGACCATCATATAATTGGCATATACATTACTCTTACTGAATTTCAACGTGGGCGAGGATATTGGAAATTTAATCAAAGCCTATTGGATGATAATTTATTTTTAACTAGGACAAAGGAATTTATAACTGACTTTTTCCGACATAACATACAGTGAGGGAAAAAAGTATTTGATCCCCTGCTGATTTTGTATGTTTGCCCACTGACAAAGTCATCATCAGTCTATAATTTTAATGGTAGGTTTATTTGAACAGTGAGAGACAGAATAACAACAACAAAAATCCAGAATAACGCAAAAATGTTATAAATTGATTTGCATTTTAATGAGGGAAATAAGTATTTGACCCCTCTGCAAAACATGACTTAGTACTTGGTGGCAAAACCCTTGTTGGCAATCACAGAGGTCAGACGTTTCTTGCAGTTGGCCACCAGGTTTGCACACATCTCAGGAGGGATTTTGTCCCACTCCTCTTTGCAGATCTTCTCCAAGTCATTAAGGTTTGGAGCCTGACGTTTGGCAACTCGAACCTTCAGCTCCCTCCACAAATTTTCTATGGGATTAAGGTCTGGAGACTGGCTAGGCCACTCCAGGACCTTAATGTGCTTCTTCTTGAGATGAGTACTGAATTGCATGGCCTCTAAAGGCACATTTAAAGGTGTCCCATACAATAAGGGGATTTGCTGTACCTACAGTGAGGGAAAAAAGTATTTGATCCCCTGCTGATTTTGTACGTTTGCCCACTGACAACGAAATTATCAGTCTACAATTTTAATGGTAGGTTTATTTGAACAGTGAGAGACAGAATAACAACAAAAAGATCCAGAAAAACGCATGTCAAAAATGTTATAAATTGATTTGCATTTTAATGAGGGAAATAAGTATTTGACCCCCTCTCAATCAGAAAGATTTCTGGCTCCCAGGTGTCTTTTATACAGGTAACGAGCTGAGATTAGGATCACACTCTTAAAGGGAGTGCTCCTAATCTCAGCTTGTTACCTGTATAAAAGACACCTGTCCACAGAAGCAATCAATCAATCAGATTCCAAACTCTCCACCATGGCCAAGACCAAAGAGCTCTCCAAGGATGTCAGGGACAAGATTGTAGACCTACACAAGGCTGGAATGGGCTACAAGACCATCGCCAAGCAGCTTGGTGAGAAGGGTTAGGACGTAACACCGCTCTGCTCAGATCGCCATTAATGGCCAGGCAGTCGGGTCTCGTCGAAAGAGCACACAAATCACTGACACGCTTAGCAGTGGTCAAAGCGAGCAACAGTGCCGTCTTCATAGACAGCATCTTGAGGGGTATTTGATTCAATGGCTCGAACGGCGACTTACATAGCGTTTCGAGTACCAAAGCCAAATCCCACTGAGGAAGCGTGGCTCTAGGCATTGGCCTAAGCTGTCGTGTTCCCAATAAGAAACGTTTCACTAGAGGGTGGCTGAAGACATTGTCTCTGCCAAACCCCTCGTGACAAGCTGAAATCGCCGCTGCAAACACCTTAATGGTGGCGTGCGATCGCTGCTTATCAAACATAAACTGTAGGAAAGAGAGAACACTCTCAACCTGACAGCTCATGGGGTCTACACCTTGTGTGACACCACCATCGTGAAAAAAACTTTCCATCTGCTGGCATACACCCTGGAAGTGGAACTGTCACGTGCACCCTGTATGGTCCTGATCACTGCATCAGATAACCCACGGCGCTCTAGCCTGTCCCTCTCAGCAGCCAAGCCTTCAGTGGTTGGCCGATTTATGGGCAATTGCCCTATCGAACCCCCCGCCTAAGACAATGCGTCCCGTCGATGTGGAATTGGCCAAGGTGGCGCAATCAACATCTGACTCATCTCCGCAAACCAAGGAGCCCCTGGGCGATCGGGGGCTATCAATATCACTGACAGCCCTCCTGATCTCACCCTGGCTAACAGTGGGAGAATGCAGGACAGCGGAGGGAATGCATACAGAAGAACTCTCGGCCACGGGTGGTGCGCAAATGCGTCTCTTCCCAGTGGCGGTTCGTCCTGTTCCCTCAGAGAGAACCATAAAGGACATTACGCGTTCACGCGTGACGCGAATAGATCCACCTCGACAGTTCCCAAATTTTGAGAACAATATCCGGATGCAGACACCACTCGTCGTCTCGAGGACCCCCTCGCAACATGAGGTCTGCTCCTACGTTCAAGTAGCCCGGAATGTGTGCTGCTCTCAATGAGCGAAGGTGCAAATAGTTCAGATCTGCACTGAGCGAGAGGGGAACCACCAACAACCGATGACATTGACGCACTGGGTCTAGTCTTAGTTGGGCGAACCATCGCTGCATCCTGCGCATGTGCAGGAGTCCCAGCGGAACCACAGAGTGGGCTGACGACATGAGACCCAAGAGTGACATGATCGACAGCGCCGTCACCGTGTGATTCGGACGACACCTCCTCAGGGCTAGCAACAAGGCTACCCTTCGGGGGTCCGAAATTCGAGCCCTCATCATTACAGTGTCTAGCTGTATCCCCAGGTAGACAATCTGATGACTGGGCCAGGGCGCGCTCTTTTTCCAATTCACAGCGAACCCCAGACGTGTGAGATGAATCACTGTCTGTGTCGTGTGAGTGATCGCCAGCTCTGCTGACGGGGCGAGAACCAGTAGGTCGTCTAGGTAGGCTAGTAGCCTTATTCCAATGCCGCCTCCACACACTTGGAAAACGTGCGAGGTGCCAGGGCGTACCCGAATGGCATCCTCGTGTATTCGTACGCCACCCCTTGAAAGGCGAATCGCAGAAACTTCCTGTGACGCGGCTGTACCGGCACATGAAAGTATGCGTCCTTTAGGTCTATGCTTGTACAAAAGTCTCCCTTCTGGACACCTTACAGTGGACGTTTTGTCGTGAGCATTCGAAAGGGCCGTTTGGTTAATCTCTCGTTGAGAATGTGTAAATCCAATATCGGCCTCATTCCCCCCGTCTTTTTGGGCACCAGGAAGTAGGGCGAATATAGCCCTTTGTTCCTTTGCTCCTGGGGAACTACTGTGACCGCCTCCTTCGCCAAAAGTTCCGTCATCTCTGAAACCAGAGCGGGCACTTTTTCGGGCGTTTTCATCACCGTCTCCACCACTCCCCTGAATGGGGGTGGGGTCCGATGGAATTGGATGGCATAACCCTTCTGCAACGTCTGTTCTAGCCAGCGTGAGAGGGTACAGCTTCGCTGCCACTGCCAGCAATGCAGAGAAAGCGGCCGAGCGCGAAGCTGTGGTACATTCAGTAGGAAGGACCTGTATTCCTCTATGGCCCTTGCCGCCGCTGTTCTCCAACACTGAGGTGGTGGAACAGCCCAAGGTGGGCCTCCCATGAAAGGGAGAGGAAACATCAGTGCGTTCTGAGAGAGACGGAGGGGCAGAGACATTGGCTAAACCCGTAACCGTCGTATTCCTGCCCTCCGTGAACGCAGCGCGGGTCTGAACTGCACTGACCGAGGCCACAGCCTGCGACAGAGCACCATCCCCAGCGAGCGATTGCGTCATCATTCCAGAATCTGGCTGTGACTGCAATTCGCTATGAGAGCCCCTCACTACAATACTCCTAGGAGTCTGTAATATGAGGTCTCTATGAGGTAACACAAGGCGGCGCCTTGATACCTTCTTAACCTTCACCTCCTGTGTGTGCTCAGCTCTGCACCTCTGGTGGGTTGAGCTACACTCAGCGTGGTGAGCATCAGCGCGTTCTGTGAGAAACGGGGGGCGCCGATACGTTGGTAATTCCCGTAACCGTAGTAATCAGGCCCTCCGTGAATGCAGCATGGGTCTGAATCGCACTAACAGAGACCTTAGTCTGCGATAGTGCGCCATCCCCAAATAGCGGTTGCGTCATCCTGTCTCCTGACTGAGACTGCAACCTGCTATGAGAGACACTCACTACAGTACTCCTTGGGGTCTGTAATGTGAGGTCTCTTTGAGATAATCCAAGACGGCGCCTTGGTATCTTTTTTCCTTTCACCTCCTGTGTGTGCTCAGCTCTGCACCTCTGGTGGGCTGAGCTACACTCAGTGTGATGAGCATTGGCGCGTTCTAAGAGAGGTGGGGGCGCCGATACGTTGGTTACTTTCGTGACCGTGGTAATCGGGCCCTCCGTGAACGCAGCATGGGTCTGAATCGCACTAACAGAGACCTTAGTCTGCGATAGTGTGCCATCCCCAAATAGCGGCTGCGTCATCTTGTCAGAGTCTGACCGAGTCTGTAGCCTGCTATGTGAGACACTCCTTGTACATGAAGTGTTATTTATACCTACCCTAAGTGTCTGTTCAGCAACGCACCCTTGGTGGGCTGAACGGCGCTCAGAGTGGTAAGAGAGAGAGGGTGAGATATGAACGCTCTCGGACGTATTATGGAAAAGGGGCTCTTTTTTGACAAAGTCAGGTGGAGCCAACTCTTAATTACATACATCACAGAAAGCAACATCATCACCCATCCCTTCAACCGAAGGGTGGGGGGGGAACAGTGGCCACGTTCGATCTCAACGTGTCCTCCATCCACTCCCCCGCGTCCCGTCGTGTGCGCCTCCTCGTGGCCTCCTTTCGGATGCTAGGTTGGCGTTCTCACAACTTCTCTCGCCGGCTGTGTCATTGGGGCCACCGTGGCTGCTGGGGGGGCGGAGCCCGCTCTCCTGCCTCCTGTAGCCGCCGGATACGCCGCCTCGCAGTAGACCCTTGTCTACCTTGGGCAGCGGAAGTGGACGGCCTTTGGGATTGGGGTGCAGGGCCTAACCTCCCTGCCAGTGGCAGGTGTCTGGCCAGCTGCTTCTTCTCCTCGTCCAGCCTTGAAAACCTCTCCGTCGTCTCTTTGACGGCGACTCCGAAGAGCCTGTCGTCAGAGAGGGGGGCGTTCAAGAGGGACGTCCTGTCTGCCTCTTTCATGGTCGTCAGAGACAACCAGAGGTGTCGCTCCACGACCACTGAAGTGGCCATGGACCTCCCCGAGCAGACGGCCGAAGCCTGTGTTAGGTACAAGATGGCGCCAGAAATTCTGGACGCTTCCTCCACCTCCTCTGGTTCCAGCTCAGTCTTACCCGTGGTCAAATGGGACAGAGCGTCTGCCAAGAGGGCAATGTTATTGGCTGCTGCTACAGCCTGGGCTCCCAAATTGAAGGACTTCTCTAACAGCTGTGCTGTGAGACGGTCCTTCTGAGATGGTAGAGTGGCCTTCTTGGAAGAGGGCCAAGGACTCGAACCCGGTACGAGATACGCCGCCATGTCGCTCTCTAACCTGGAGATTCCTCTTGCCGGGCCCTGGAACCTTCCCTCCACTCTAGTGAACGGGAGGTACGACTTAGCTGGCGAACGCGCCGCTAGAGGTGCCTCCCATGAGCCCTCGACATACTTGGCCAATGAGGGCATAGCTGGAGCCAGTGGCTCTGCCGCTCTCCTTGGCCTGGAATAGGGGCCGCCCTCCATTAAATCTACCTCCGGTGCAGAGGGAATAGGGGGAAGCGCTATTTCCAGTCGCCTGGCAGCTCTCTCAATGAGTCCGGGAAAGTCCGACCTCAGAGAAGCTGCAGCGAAGGACAGGGCTTCTGATTTCTCAGAGCCCGTGTCGTCATCGCCATAGGAACAACAAGCCCTCTCACTATCCAAAGGTAAAGGGGGCTTGAAAGTATGAGGGATGGGGTCAGACTGTTCCATTGGAATGCCTGTCTCCTCCTCCTCATAGTCCCCATCATTTCCAGAGTCTGCGCCATCAGATGACGCCTCTGAAGCAGAGGCTAAAATCGACAGTGCATCCTCTAGAGGGATATCCTCCCTGAAGAACGCCCAGCGCTGCTTCCTCTCCTTTATAGAAAGGAGGGCGCAGGAGGCGCAGTTAGGGGGACTGCTGACGCCCTCTTTGGCATGCTGAGACCCCAAACACACAAAACATAAGTCGTGGGAGTCGCCGGCCGCCATGGAGTAGCATCTGCATTGAGCTCTGAAAAGAGCTTTTGGGGGTGGAAAATCTCCAGGTTATCCAGCTCATTTCTGGGACTACGTCGATGATCTGGAAAATCGACGGCGTATCTCGTCCTGAGTCTTTTCTTCGTGTCTTCTTGGCTTCTCCAGTCTAGTCCAGTCGCTGAAGATAAAGGGAGGCTGATTGAGGGGAGGCATCCCCTCTTATAGGGACACCTGTACTCCTATTGGCTGTAGGTGTGTGCATAATTTTGTCTCAGGCTGATGCTGCCTTAGGGCAGTGGGTAAACCAATAGGAGCAGAGCTCCCCTATGGGTCGGAGCTCCGCGATATAGAACTACAGGTTATAGAAAAGAGCAGAGGCTCTGAACCAATCAGGATCCAGTCCTACCTACCTACAGGTTATAGAAAAGAGTAGAGGCTCTGAACCAATCAGGATCCAGTCCTACCTACAGGTTATAGAAAAGAGCAGAGGCTCTGAACCAATCAGGATCCAGTCCTACCTACCTACAGGTTATAGAAAAGAGCAGAGGCTCTGAACCAATCAGGACTCAGTCCAGCCAGGCACCTGTAAAATCTTGGGCCTGATGAAGCCTGAAGTGCACTAAACGGACGAAGCCCATTTTTACTTTTAACAATAAAGATGCACTTTTATCCTTCCACTGTCCTCCAAGAGCTGCTGAATTTCCTCTTCACTGGAGAGCGACATAAACCTGTGAGAAGCTTGATTAAGGGAAAAGCGCCTGGCTTCGCGGCACCGCAGCGTCTGAGTACCATAGACTATAAAGCACAGCTCATTTTCTAGGGCTAAATAATGTTTGGTGCTCCTAGCTTTGTTGTTGGTAGCGCCAGTGCTTATCAGTAGAGAAAAGGTTTTAGTGCCCTTTTTAGTTGAGGATGGGATGGAAGTACTATATGAAGAATGTGGTGAGTGTCATTGAAGGTCCTTATCTTCCTACCAACAGATAACTCAGGAATAAATTGGATTGGACCATGATAGTGTCGTTGCCTCAAAATGGAAATTGCACAGGCCTACTGTACTGTCAGATTATCTCAAAGGCCGTGTTGTTTCTCTTCTTGCCACTAGAGGTCAGAGTACTCAATGATATACTGCAGAGATTTAGTGTGGATTATTCAGGTACTTTAGGCATCCTCAATGGGACTTCTGTTTATTCATTCATGATTATCTTTAAAACGAATAAGTCAAAACAACAACAACACATATTATAAGGTGTAATGCACATTTACAAACACACATATTTAGAACCGTAAACATGTTGCCCCGTCTCAGACTGTCCTCAGGTACGATGCACTGAGGTCTACCTAGCACAGCAGCCAGGAGAGCAGAGTCGACCGCTGGGTGACACCATCAATGTTATACAGAGAACTGCTGATGGTAGGTTATGTGGACCAGAAAATCATGACAGTGTTCTTCACTCAGGTACTACTACTTTACCGGGTACAGCCAGAGGAGGATGACGGGGCCACCCTGCTGAGTCTAGTTCACATAGTGATCCTATTAAATTACTAGATGGTCTATGGCATAAACCCTCAACGTGACAGAACGGGTTGAAAATGGCAGCCAGCTTGGTCAGGGAGAAATCCAAAACCGGTCTAATTGGATTGAAGGGCAGTAAAGGTATAAATGATGCATTTCCTGCTTTTACTTCTGCCAAACAATAAAAGACAGGCATGTGATGTATCAGAAATTGTGTAATGAAAATTAAAGTCAACCTAAAATATTGACGTATAATTATAAATACAGTTTATACGGGTTGTATACCAATTTTCTGTAAATAGCCTCTAAAATATATGTAAACAGACTATAATTTCTCAAATTTAGTTTTCTTGTCTAAGTCCTATCATCAACTGACTTTAGCCAGTGTATTGCTGTGGATTGACTAGATTGTTTGAACGGAGTGTTGTCATATTGGCAGTTAATTCGAAAAAATAATGAATGGAATCATTCCTCTAAAACTGGCTGGCTAGCTAGCTAATACACATATAGTGCAGATAAATTCTTCACATTCAATGTTTCACACAATATCTTATCACAGCACTGGCAAACCATAGTTGACCAACTCCCTGACCAACGTGGCTGACTTTTGGACCATCATAAGGAGTCATGACCATTCTAGTATTCTAATTCCAAATTCTATGATAGTTCCTCTCAAGGATTCTTCATTCTAGGGAGTTTTTCCTTGCCACTGTGCTTCTGTTTGCCCTTTGGGGTATAGGGTATAGGCCGGGTTACTGTAAAGCACTTTGGGACAATTTCCTGTGGAGGTAAAAAGGGATTATGAATCAATGTGATTTTACAGTTTAATGATACTGCTTGTATCATGTCTAGGAAGTCCATCTTCATGCCCCCACTAACAACATGTCTCGCTATCCCAGGTTTCCTAGAGGGCAGAAGACTCGTGGACGGTGAGCGGGGCTGGTTTTCCCGGGTTACTGTGTGGTGCAGGTCACCACTGAGTACATCCAGAGAAGACATCTCAGGCAGCGCTACCATGTCCTACTGACTGCCAACCGCATGCTGAACCGACGAAACACTGTTCCCCAGGCAACTTCCTGCTTCAGATAGGAAGCTCTTTCTAAAGGAGGCCTGCATCCCAAATGACACCCTATCCATCCCTTAGATCAGGGTTCTTCAATTCCGGTCCTGGAGGTTCCGAAACACCTCTGTTTTTCATCCTCTCCTTCTAATCAGGGGCTAATTCAGACCTGGGACACCAGGTGAGTGCAATTAACTACCAGGTAGAAATAAAAAAACAGAAGTGTTTCGGCCCTCCAGGACCGGAATTGAAGAACCATGCCTTAGAAAGATAGGGTTTACCAACCCTGTTCCTGGAGAGCAAATGTCCTGTTGGTGTTCACTCCAACCCTAATCTAGCACACCTGATTCTAATAATTAGCTGGTTGATAAACGGATAAACCAGTTGTAAGGTTACTTACAACTGGGGTTGGAGTTAAAACCTACAGGAGGGTAGCTCTCCAGGAACAGGGTTGGAGTTAAAACCTACAGGAGGGTAGCTCTCCAGGAACAGGGTTGGAGTTAAAACCTACAGCAGGTAGCTCTCCAGGAACAGGGTTGGAGTTAAAACCTACAGCAGGGTAGCTCTCCAGGAACAGGGTTGGAGTTAAAACCTACAGGAGGGTAGCTCTCCAGGAACAGGGTTGGAGTTAAAACCTACAGGAGGGTAGCTCTCCAGGAACAGGGTTGGAGTTAAAACCTACAGCAGGGTAGCTCTCCAGGAACAGGGTTGGAGTTAAAACCTACAGCAGGGTAGCTCTCCAGGAACAGGGTTGGAGTTAAAACCTACAGGAGGGTAGCTCTCCAGGAACAGGGTTGGAGTTAAAACCTACAGGAGGGTAGCTCTCCAGGAACAGGGTTGGAGTTAAAACCTACAGGAGGGTAGCTCTCCAGGAACAGGGTTGGAGTTAAAACCTACAGGAGGGTAGCTCTCCAGGAACAGGGTTGGAGTTAAAACCTACAGGAGGGTAGCTCTCCAGGAACAGGGTTGGAGTTAAAACCTACAGGAGGGTAGCTCTCCAGGAACAGGGTTGGAGTTAAAACCTACAGGAGGGTAGCTCTCCAGGAACAGGGTTGGAGTTAAAACCTACAGGAGGGTAGCTCTCCAGGAACAGGGTTGGAGTTAAAACCTACAGGAGGGTAGCTCTCCAGGAACAGGGTTGGAGTTAAAACCTACAGGAGGGTAGCTCTCCAGGAACAGGGTTGGAGTTAAAACCTACAGGAGGGTAGCTCTCCAGGAACAGGGTTGGAGTTAAAACCTACAGGAGGGTAGCTCTCCAGGAACAGGGTTGGAGTTAAAACCTACAGGAGGGTAGCTCTCCAGGAACAGGGTTGGAGTTAAAACCTACAGGAGGGTAGCTCTCCAGGAACAGGGTTGGAGTTAAAACCTACAGGAGGGTAGCTCTCCAGGAACAGGGTTGGAGTTAAAACCTACAGGAGGGTGGCTCTCCAGGAACAGGGTTGGAGTTAAAACCTACAGGAGGGTAGCTCTCCAGGAACAGGGTTGGAGTTAAAACCTACAGGAGGGTAGCTCTCCAGGAACAGGGTTGGAGCAAAAAACCTACAGGAGGGTAGCTCTCCAGGAACAGGGTTGGAGCAAAAAACCTACAGGAGGGTAGCTCTCCAGGAACAGGGTTGGAGTTAAAACCTACAGGAGGGTAGCTCTCCAGGAACAGGGTTGGAGTTAAAACCTACAGGAGGGTAGCTCTCCAGGAACAGGGTTGGAGTTAAAACCTACAGGAGGGTAGCTCTCCAGGAACAGGGTTGGAGTTAAAACCTACAGGAGGGTAGCTCTCCATGAACAGGGTTGGAGTTAAAACCTACAGGAGGGTAGCTCTCCAGGAACAGGGTTGGAGTTAAAACCTACAGGAGGGTAGCTCTCCAGGAACAGGGTTGGAGTTAAAACCTACAGGAGGGTAGCTCTCCAGGAACAGGGTTGGAGTTAAAACCTACAGGAGGGTAGCTCTCCAGGAACAGGGTTGGAGTTAAAACCTACAGGAGGGTAGCTCTCCAGGAACAGGGTTGGAGTTAAAACCTACAGGAGGGTAGCTCTCCAGGAACAGGGTTGGAGTTAAAACCTACAGGAGGGTAGCTCTCCAGGAACAGGGTTGGAGTTAAAACCTACAGGAGGGTAGCTCTCCATGAACAGGGTTGGAGTTAAAACCTACAGGAGGGTAGCTCTCCAGGAACAGGGTTGGAGTTAAAACCTACAGGAGGGTAGCTCTCCATGAACAGGGTTGGAGTTAAAACCTACAGGAGGGTAGCTCTCCAGGAACAGGGTTGGAGCAAAAAACCTACAGGAGGGTAGCTCTCCATGAACAGGGTTGGAGCAAAAAAACCTACAGGAGGGTAGCTCTCCAGGAACAGGGTTGGAGAACACTGCACGGTGCACTACTTCTGATCAGGGCCAATACGGCCAATAGGGCTCTGGTCAAAAAGTAGTGCACTATATAGGGAATAGGTTGCCATTTGGGACACAATCGAGATATAACCAGCCACTGCCTTGATGCGTTTCAGTCAGTTGATAATGTTCAGCCATTCATTTACTCTGGACCTAACTGTTTATTCTTATTCTGTTCATACACGTTATGTTATTTATTCTAAGATGATTGAACTGACATATGACAGTATTTCATTATAACCTTCTGCAATTTAATTATTTATTAAAATAAACTACAACGTATGAAATTGATTTGATTAATAATTGCAATATTTCTTATAATAGTCTATATATCAGATTAACCAATTACAATAACTTCCTTGGTGATTTTTCATCCAATCAAGATTTATATGGTAATTGCATAAATTCCCATATTCACCAATCGTAAGGGACCTATCAGATGCAATCTGAACCAATAGGAGAGCGAATTAGTTGTGTTCTGCCCAATGACAAAGTGTCTTGTGGCTGCGAGCTTTTCCCGAAGACCGACCAAGTAGATCGTATTCATTATTGGAGTTCCAGTATTTCAAGACGAAGGACAGAAGGTACTATCTATTTTTTTAACGGATTTATTGTTGTAATTTACTGTTGTTACTTTTTTTGAAACAGTAATTTATCAAATGCACTAGAGAACGATACAAAGTAACTCAATCAGTGGGGAATGGAGGTTATTTTATGTAGGCTTCTCGTCGGTACAACGTTAACGTAGTTTTCTTTCTGCATAAGTTATAACATAAACAGTTACTAAATGCCAATGTTTTCGAGGCCCTCGATTGTTTCTTAGTTTATTTTAACTTGTGCTATCACAACAATCTCAATATGGCTACACTATAATTAAACTTTGATTGCAAAAGCAGCAGCTAACTATAAGTTCATTTGTTGAACTTTCCCATCGGATATATTCTGTAGCATACGCAGGCAAACGCTAATCATTTTCATTCATGTTTTAATACATATGTGCATTATTTTATCGACCACGATGTCCAATGAAATCGTTTTGCACTTAAAATGTCCGGTCCTACGTTGGACCAAATGAAAGTAGCATTTATCGGCGTGGGGGTCGGCCAGGGGTTCTCCTGGGTGCAACATGTAGAATTGATGAGGAATCCAATATGCTAAAAATGTAAACGCTTAGAAATATAGGCAATGCAAACACGGTTTTGAGTTAATCTGCAACGCAACGCATTGAACCACTGAAGCAAACTGACTGAAGAGTAACCATGTTGCGAGGCCGCAGGCGGAGGAGACTCTTACTCACTCACTAAGACCTGTTGCATTTCTTTTCACAGAAGCTCAGATCTTGACTTCATTCATGCACCATTGTGTTATTCATAGCCAACACGTAGTTAATCAATTGCATAAAGATGTGTTGTCAAAACAATGTTAGGCAAAGGCCAAAGTCCTACACAGACAGGGGCGAGGTAGCCTACTACATTGTGTCGACGTGTTCTGACTGAGATGTGGGTTAGAGTTTGAGACTCAAGAGTGCCAAGCCTCTCTGCAAACCAACCCTATGCCTTCCCACAAAAATACCTCAGCAGAAATAATTAAATCAGAAATAGAATGCCACTAAAATATAAAACAAAAGGAATGGGGAGAGAACTGTTTTTAAATAACTTTTTAAGTGATACTTTTCATCTAAAATATTATGTTGTCATTTTAATGGACTGAGACTGTAAACCATAATAGTTATATTTCAGTTCAAACTTTTCTCATATCAGAAATCAACTCTCAACTGCTTGAATGATAGACCGGGTTCCTTGGTAAAGGAGATATTGATTGATTAACCAAATCAATTCGGCTAGACTTATTTTACATCTTAGTCATTTAGCAGACGCTCTTATCCAGAGCGACTTACAGTTATGACTGATTCCTCACGAAACCCAGACAAAATAATACAATTATTTTGGGGATTTTCACGAAATGGAATCCATAGAATAGGCCTTTTGGAGTAAGTATTGTTGACATATTTGACATTTGTATCTAAAAGCATAATTGGAAAATAATTAATCAAAGTTGGTATATTATTACGTTTTGGCCTTACCCAGGCCTCCTTTAACGTGGAACTGACAGCATTTTAACTACTTTGCAGATATGAAACAGACAATCATATCAGTAAAAAATATTAAATTCCCAGTTTATGCTACAATACAATTTTGGGTGTGTTCGTAAATTCAATTTGGAGTGCCAGAGTGCGCTCTGGGCGTTCGTAAATTCAGAGCGTTGTCAGATTGTCCGTTCATAAGTTCAGAGCGCATTCTGGATGCTCTGGCGGAGGAGTAGGGTTGATCCAAGCGTTCTGCCCCTTACACTGGCAGTCAAGCACCCAAGCTACTTCCAGACACAAATGAGAGAACACCTCACTGACCATTTACTCGCCCTAGTAGAGCTGTTTTTATGTTATCCAGAGCGTTGGTGACTGCAACTGTGCTGCTGGCAACAATTTAATTACGTGTGCTCTGAAATCGGAGTAGATGGCCAGAGCGAATTTACGAACGCACCCTTTATAAGAGGTTTTAAAAATAGGTTCTATTTGACTCAAAATTCCATGACGTACAGTAAGACGTTGTTGGCAGAATAGATGGATGCAGTTCAATGCATGAATAATATAATTCACCAATACATTTCTTGGTAGTCCAAAAAATATTGCTATCAGGTTGTAAATCACAGCTGTCCCAGATGTCATGTCATTGGAGGAGTGGGTGAGTGACCGACTTTTCCCCTCATGTCGTGTTTGTGTGGCTACAGCTAGAGATGCAGGTGTCGTTTGGTTAGCTAGCAAAAATTGTGAATTGCTTTGCTAGCTAGCTATGCTGAACTTATGCTAACTGGATAACAGTTGTTCATCTCTTGCGTTCAGAAAGTCACTCTGGCTACTTCGATTTTCAGAGCACTCTCTTCTGAGTGTGCCAGAGCGCAGAATAACTGATGAATTTAGGAACGCTCAACACCCGCTGAATATGACCGGTGTCAGTAAAAGTTGGCAAAAAAAAAAATAAGACAATTGTTGTCAGCAGCACAGTTCGTCACGAGATAACATGAAAACAGCCTAACCACCTCTGCTAAATTGAGTAAAATGGTCAGAGTGAGGTGTTCTCTCATTTGTGTCTGGAAGTAGCTAGCAAGCTAGCCAACTTCAGCCAGTTAGTTTGGGTACTTGACTGCGTTGTGAAGATCAACCATACTCCCCTGCCAGAGCTCAGACAGTGAAACGCTCTGAATTTACTAACAGACAATCTGACAACGCTGTGAATTTACCAACGACCCAGAGCACACACTGATACACTGGAGGCAGTTTACAAACGCACCCGTTGTTGTCACTCAAATGTATTTGGCATCGATCAAATAGGTGGGCAGTCAGGCAAGTTCCCATTCAGTTGTCAGAACGTGGGTTGGGACAAGCATGCATTGGCAGGCAAGCTGAGGGTTTATCTAATGTTCCCTCGTTAGATTTTAACATCACGCTCTGGCTTGCATTAGTTGTTGATCTTGTTCATGTGCGTAACTGAGGGAGAGAGCCTAACCTTCTCATGGTTGTTTGATCAATAGGACTGTAAAGTTCCCAAATGTAAGAGTACTCTACGGTATTTACATATTTGCGGAAATCCATTCAGGTGTATTTTGTGGCTTTTGGCGAATGCGTTCTAATGATCTAAAGTCACGCTGTTGCTTTACTGCTAGGAGTGGGTGGTATACCTTATTTTACGATATACCGGTATTGATGCACATACCGGTTTGTTTTTTCCACTATCTTCTATCATGGTATTTGAATGTTTGGTTTGTTAAATGTGATATGCCGTGTGTAATGCCAATTTTTATAGTTTACTCAGCTACTTGAGTCATCTCTCTCTCTCCATGCCGCTTTCCACACAGACCCAGCCCCGCCCCCCGTCACTCAAGGAACGCATTTCTTTTTCCTCGACCGAGACACTTGCGTTCAGTCTCCATGGCCAATGATGCTGTTTTTACTTTGCTTCTTAATATAAATCCATTAGTGTTATAATTACACTATTAGTTTGTGTTTCTTATATCAGCAAACAGCTAGTTTGTATTTTCTTAGCAAGTTGGCCCTAAATCGTGTTAGCCGCACCTGCTAATCGCTAGTTAGCTGGCTAGCTAATAAATGTACTGAGTCAGAGCAAACGTAACTAGCTCTACAACCTGGTAATACCAGTGATGGTGTCAGATCCCACTCTGAAACTTTGATATGCCCGTAGAGTATATTATGTTCAACAATATAATTTTAAAATGAGCTAAATCAATTACAATTGGAATATATTCAATATTCATGTTTATATTTTTCAATATTAATACATTTACACTACCGTTCAAAAGTTTGGGCTCACTTAGAAATGTCCTTGTTTTCCATGAAAACATACATGAAATTAGTTTCAATAGGAAATATAGCAAAATGAATAGGAGATGTAGTCATTGACAAGGTTAGAAATAATGATTTTTAATTGAAATAATAACTTTCCTTCAAACTTTGCTTTTGTCAAAGAATCTTCAATTTGCAGCAATTACGGCCTTGCAGACCTTGGGCATTCAAGTTGTCAGTTTGTTGAGGTAATCTGAAGAGATTTCACCCCATGCTTCCTGAAGCACCTCCCACAAGTTGGATTGGCTTGATGGGCACTTCTTACGTACCATACGGTCAAGCTGCTCCCACAACAGCTCAATAGGGTTGAGATCCGGTGACTGTGCTGGCCTCTCCATTATAGACAGAATACCAGCTGACTGCTTCTTCCCTAAACAGTTCCTGCATAGTTTAGAGCTGTGCTTTGTGTCATTGTCCTGTTGTAGGAGGAAATTGGCTCCAATCAAGCGCCGTCCACAGGGTATGGCATGGCGTTGCAAAATGGAGTGATAGCCTTCCTTCTTCAAGATCCCTTTTAGCCTGTACAAATCTCCCACTTTACCACCACCAAAGCACCCACAGACCATCACATTGCCTCCACCATGCTTGACAGATGGCATCAAGCACTCCTCCAGCATCTTTTTATTTTGTCTGCGTCTCACAAATGTTCTTCTTTGTGATCCGAACACCTCAAACGTTGATTAGTCTGTCCGTACTACTTTTTTCAAATTTTCCTCTGTCCAGTGTCTGTGTTTTGCCCATCTTAATCTTTTATTTTTATTGGCCAGTCTGAGATATGGCTTTTTCTTTGCAACTCTGCCTAGAAGGTCAGCATCCCGGAGTCGCCTCTTCACTGTTGACGTTGAGACTGGTGTTTTGCGGGTACTATTTAATGAAGCTGCCAGTTGAAGACCTGTGAGGCGTCTGTGTCTCAAACTAGACACTCTAATGTGTTTGTCCTCTTGCTCAGTTGTGCACCGGGGCCTCCCACTCCTCTTTCTATTCTGGTTAGAGCCAGTTTGCGCTGTTCTGTGAAGGGAGTAGTACACAGCGTTGTACGAGATCTTCAGTTTCTTGGTAATTTCTCGCATGGAATAGCCTTCATTTCTCAGAACACAAATAGACTGACACGTTTCAGAAAGTTCTTTGTTTCTGGCCATTTTGAGCCTGTAATCGAACCCACAATTGCTGATGCTCCAGATACTCAACTAGTCGCAAGAAGGCCAGTTTTATTGCTTCTTTAATCAGCACAACAGTTTTCAGCTGTGCTAACATAATTGCAAAAGGGTTTTCTAATGATCAATTAGCCTTTTTTTAAATGATAAACTTGGATTAGCAAACACAACGTGCCATTGGAACACAGGACTGATGGTTGCTGATAATGGGCCTCTGTACGCCTATGTAGATATTCCATAAAAAATCAGCGGTTTCCAGCTACAATAGCCATTTACAATATTAAAAATGTCTACACTAGTCGCTCTGGATAAGAGCGTCTGCTAAATTACTTAAATGTAAATGTAAATTTCTAATCAATTTGATGTTATTTTAATGGACTATGGGTCCAATTAGTCATGTCTCAAGTTCAATTTTCTCAATTCCTTTCGGATATTATTGTGAGCAATCTACTGAGTAAAGCCAATGCATTTTCTACAGAAGTTTGAGAAGGAATTGGTTTGTTCCATTCTAGAGGGCAAATCGTAAATCAGGGCAGGCCATGATAAGATTGTAAGTTATCCTAACCATGCCTCATTGGTACCTCCAACGCACTTGTCACTGTGTGATGAATGTTTGTGAAGGTGAAAGTAGTAATTTCCCCTTTGTTTTTCCGACATCAAGAGGCTGTGTTTAGCCAATTCATTAGACTGAGTGAAAAACAAATATTGCTATCTCAATTCCAGATATGACCTTTGATTTTGTGTGGGGTTTTTGTATGAGTCATCCAGAAATACCTCAACCTTCGGAAAACGGAAAACTAGCCGTTATTGGCAAGTGGTTTGGAACTCTCTTTCTTATTGGTCTTCTAACTAATTTACTGCCTGGTGACTTCACCAGGCAGGCCAAAACTCCATCCCACCAAAACAGGCTGAAATTTCAGGCGATCTTTTCAAACAGTTCTTACACTAAAAGGACATTATCATCAATTTCACAGTATTATTCCAACCTCATAGTGTGGAAATATAAATAAAACACAGGAAAATCATGTTTTTGACTGCACTGGGCCTTTAAACATATTTAACACAGAACCCTGATACCTCAACCTTTTTCTTTGTATCTGATAGGTATTACTGGCGACAAAGCATGTACTTTTATTTCCTGCAATCAACCTAGTCGTGATTGCGGTAATGTATTTAAAAGTCCTGCCAACCACGCAGTATAAACGACACCTTACACCTTAACCTCTTTGGCACACATTAACAAAATCATTAACATCCTATTGTTGTCTGACATCAAACTTGTCCTTGTCTTTATGAAAAGGTATACACACATAAATGGCAGTCTGCATGACATCGCAGCAGCCTGATCCAAATAGTAATGTTACATGCTCTATTTTCTGCACCAAAAAACCAATCTGTTTTAAAAATGTATTTAAGAAAGCTATGTCAGTCTAGCAAGCCAGGAAACTAAAAGAAACTTTCTCTAAACAACGTGTTTGTTTGCGTTAGCTATGTTAGCTTGTTAGCTAACGTAGCTATCTAACGTTAGCTGGCCAGCCAGCTCGTATAATACCAGAACATATCTGACAACGTTTTGAGCTTAACTTTTTATTCACCATAAAAGGACAAGTAAGACATTACAAGGTAATTCTAAAAAAAATTAAAATATTTACAATTATGGCGAGCTGCTAATTTACTGTATGAAAGCAGTGGATTTCTGTCAGATTTAGAGCTTGCTCTCACAACAATCGCAACAAGAGGGTCAACGTTGAATGTCTCTTGCTCAGTTGTGGCAAGCAATGGCGATATAAGAGGCGAATGCCGACAAGATGTGGTACAAATGTAGCTGTTTTGAAAGGGGATCATATAAACATTAGGCTTGGGCCGTATCCAGTTTGTCAAACCGACCTTGTGCTATGCCGGGATATTCGGTAATGCCGGCACTGAACACAAGGGCCGCTATTTTCAAACCCCACTGAAGCTGTCGGCATGCTTCAGTTCGGCTGGAGCCTGGCCCAACTCCGCTAGCTGAACCGGACGTGTGTTCTCGCATACTCCCTTTAAATGACCTTCGCTTGAAAAACTAGAAAAAAGCTGAAATGGTACCGTTTGTCAATTTTGAGATGCTGTAGTCAGAGTTAATCTAAGATAACTCAAGAAATCTGTCATTCATTTTGACGTTTTTGCCGGAGAGATCTTAGTCGCGCAATTTTACGTCTAACTATGTCGTCATAATATCTGCACAAACTCTACCGAACTGTTTCGGCTGGGAAGCATGCGGACCCCTTTAGCCTCTGCAATCCGAAGGTTAGCAATGCTAACAAGTACATGCATAATGATAACGAGCACGGTGTGAACATTTTACAGTCTCCGACCTAAACTATTTGCAAAAATGCTACACAGTTTGCTGCACGCACAAAACTAATATTAGACAGCAAGGCTCTTGATCCATGAGTGGATTCTCTGCTGTTAGGCTACCAAGTGAAGCTTGATTTTTGGAAGAAGCTAACATTTTAGACGGTTAACTTAATAGTTCTAAGATATCTAGCTGGCAAACATTTAGTTGTGAATGCCATACTGTAACTAGATCACCTGGTGCATGCTGCACAACAGTGGGTGACTCACAAGGCTCCGGTCTCTCCTCATTGTGTGATTGTAAACAAACACCACGTGACTGGGGAGTACCGGTAAGCTTTATAATGAACAATTGCGTTCTGCATTTCACCTGCCACAATCTTTATCTCCTAATGTATTGCACAAGTTAACTGCAGGTATTTACTTAAAGTAACTACAAATATTCAATGTATAAAAATAAAAAAGAAGGAAAAAAATAATAAAATAGTTTCGATGGTGTTGAAAAACCATCCTGTGGCAATTTCCAAAAACCCCGATATATGTACACCGCCCAAGCCTAATAAACATTGGCCAATTATTTTTTCTGGCAATTCTTTCGCTCTTAAGTGGTAAACAGTTTGACATGTTGATTTGACCACTGCGACAAACATACAAAATACTTGTATCCTTTGTTGTCAAGCAGAGATGCCACCTGCCTGAGATCTGATTTATCCTGAGGCCAGAAGATCCTTGATTCTAGAAGCCTATTTACATTAGTTGCCTCCTTTTGCAGCACAACAGATTTGTTTTAACTTTTCTATTTACATTGTCCTTGCTTTAACCGTTCTGAACGTCTGTCTCTACAGGAGTGAGTGACCCAGTGGGCTGGTTGGCGTGAGGGGGAGAGCATCAGCCATGGGTGAAATTGAGGGCTCCTACAGGGCCATACAGACCCCTGGCACCCGGCTGGGGGCCCAGTTCAACGCTGGGATCAGTACCTTGGAGCCGGGCCAGAGCCTCAGTGATGCCTTGGGAACAGGGGGTAAGGGCCAAGGCAGGGGACTACAGCTCAGGGTCCAGGGCCTGGACGACTCCCAGGAGTTCTACAACTTGGAGGTGAGTTGACCGTAGACCTAATTCACGCTGCGGTCATGATGGTTCTTGAATACTCTTAATTGATCTTCAGAGGGGAAGTTGGATACCATTTGTAGAACAGATCCATGCAGCTTCATTATATGGTCATAATTAAATAAATAAAACGTGTAGTTTGTTACATATATGGGGAGATCAAAATGCAATGCATGTCTTTCTGTTGGTCAGAAAAATCACATTGCAACAGTGAGACCAGGGGTGCATCTTTCCTCTTTGTCAAGTTTGAGAAAGCATTCTGTAGCAGAGGCACAACCGCAGACTGGTCTCTGTCCCCAGGTCTCTGTCCCCAGTTCCCTGGGCCACCCTGTGCGTGTGGCTCTGGTGGTGACAGCTGCCACATGGCTTTGGTCCACAAATCCCTTCCTCCTTTAAGACCGCTTACTGCTGGGACGCCCTGGTGTTACTGTATTCTGATTAACACTATAGAGCTGAGCTGGGACGCCCTGGTGTTACTGTATTCTGATTAACACTATAGAGCTGAGCTGGGACGCCCTGGTGTTACTGTATTCTGATTAACACTATAGAGCTGAGCTGGGACGCCCTGGTGTTACTGTATTCTGATTAACACTATAGAGCTGAGCTGGGACGCCCTGGTGTTACTGTATTCTGATTAACACTATAGAGCTGAGCTGGGACGCCCTGGTGTTACTGTATTCTGATTAACACTATAGAGCTGAGCTGGGACGCCCTGGTGTTACTGTATTCTGATTAACACTATAGAGCTGAGCTGGGACGCCCTGGTGTTACTGTATTCTGATTAACACTATAGAGCTGAGCTGGGACGCCCTGGTGTTACTGTATTCTGATTAACACTATAGAGCTGAGCTGGGACGCCCTGGTGTTACTGTATTCTGATTAACACTATAGAGCTGAGCTGGGACGCCCTGGTGTTACTGTATTCTGATTAACACTATAGAGCTGAGCTGGGACGCCCTGGTGTTACTGTATTCTGATTAACACTATAGAGCTGAGCTGGGACGCCCTGGTGTTACTGTATTCTGATTAACACTATAGAGCTGAGCTGGGACGCCCTGGTGTTACTGTATTCTGATTAACACTATAGAGCTGAGCTGGGACGCCCTGGTGTTACTGTATTCTGATTAACACTATAGAGCTGAGCTGGGACGCCCTGGTGTTACTGTTAATGTAACTGTTACTGTTACTCACCAGTGCACGGTTGTCCCTACTGTGGCTGTGAACTGTGCCTGGCTGCCCAGTGGTGTGGTGTGGTGTGGTTTGGCCGTCTGGTGTAGCCCGGTCAGTGAGGCGTGGCCGTGTGGTGTAGCCCGGTCAGTGAGGCGTGGCCGTCTGGTGTAGCCCGGTCAGTGAGGCGTGGTGTAGCCCGGTCAGTGAGGTGTGGTGTAGCCCGGTCAGTGAGGTGTGGCCGTCTGGTGTAGCCCGGTCAGTGAGGCGTGGCCGTGTGGTGTAGCCCGGTCAGTGAGGCGTGGCCGTGTGGTGTAGCCCGGTCAGTGAGGCGTGGTGTAGCCCGGTCAGTGAGGTGTGGCCGTGTGGTGTAGCCCGGTCAGTGAGGCGTGGCCGTGTGGTGTAGCCCGGTCAGTGAGGCGTGGCCGTGTGGTGTAGCCCGGTCAGTGAGGCGTGGTGTAGCCCGGTCAGTGAGGTGTGGTGTAGCCCGGTCAGTGAGGTGTGGTGTAGCCCGGTCAGTGAGGTGTGGTGTAGCCCGGTCAGTGAGGTGTGGCCGTCTGGTGTAGCCCGGTCAGTGAGGTGTGGTGTAGCCCGGTCAGTGAGGCGTGGCCGTGTGGTGTAGCCCGGTCAGTGAGGTGTGGTGTAGCCCGGTCAGTGAGGTGTGGTGTAGCCCGGTATATTGTGGGCGTCTGATGGAGTAGTGTCTATTTTATCCTTTGGTTGTGATGGAGGTTGTTGAACCATAGAAATCCCACTCTAATTCTATGGGGAAAAACTGCTGATCGACTACTGCCTAGAGAGAGAGACTTAAACGCTCGAACATCTGCCTATCTGGCATGGTGGGGTTAGCACAGTAACATTATATGGTCTGGCTCTTGGTTCCTCTCTCTGTTACAGAACAACACTATGCTGATCAAAAACAATGTGGCCTTCTTCATGACGCCAATATGATGGCCAGATTTCCTTACCTGTTCCTTTCCACCTGAGCAAGACATCTCTCCTTCCTGTACTTTGATGTTTGTGCTGTCTGGTTTTGGGGCTGACTCCTCCTCCTTCTCTCTGGCCCGTAGTCAGGTCACAGAACACTGGGGCTGACTCCTCCTCTCTGGCCCGTAGTCAGGTCACAGAACACTGGGGCTGACTCCTCCTCCTTCTCTCTGGCCCGTAGTCAGGTCACAGAACACTGGGGCTGACTCCTCCTCTCTGGCCCGTAGTCAGGTCACAGAACACTGGGGCTGACTCCTCCTCTCTGGCCCGTAGTCAGGTCACAGAACACTGGGGCTGACTCCTCCTCCTCCTCTCTGGCCCGTAGTCAGGTCACAGCACACTGGGGCTGACTCCTCCTCCTCCTCTCTGGCCCGTAGTCAGGTCACAGAACACCTCCTCCTCCTCTCTGGCCCGTAGTCAGGTCACAGAACACCTCCTCCTCCTCTCTGGCCCGTAGTCAGGTCACAGCACACCTCCTCCTCCTCTCTGGCCCGTAGTCAGGTCACAGCACTCCTCCTCTCTGGCCCGTAGTCAGGTCACAGAACACTGGGGCTGACTCCTCCTCCTTCTCTCTGGCCCGTAGTCAGGTCACAGAACACTGGGGCTGACTCCTCCTCTCTGGCCCGTAGTCAGGTCACAGCACACTGGGGCTGACCGGCTGACTCCTCCTCTCTGGCCCGTAGTCAGGTCACAGAACACTGGGGCTGACCGGCTGACTCCTCCTCTCTGGCCCGTAGTCAGGTCACAGAACACTGGGGCTGACCGGCTGACTCCTCCTCTCTGGCCCGTAGTCAGGTCACAGAACACTGTCATGTTTAGCAGACAAAGACACCAATTAGGCCTCTCCCACATACTGGCAGGAAACTGTAAATCACCATGCAGTTGGAAGAGAGGGGTGCATGTGTTTGGCACTGTTTTCTTTACACAGCAGGGATTTACAGTTCACACACAAAAGACTATGGCTACGAGGCGACGCCATAGCTGTATTTTTGAGTAGTTTGGCTCTTTTATACTAAATAGGTTTGTTTTTGTCATTCCAGTTGTCACTTTAGTTCCCTGTGGTTTTTCTAGCCTGTAACCCTAGAGGTGCTGGTGGTAGGCCAGCATTTTGTAGCATGTTGTGGTGGGTGGGTGGCTGGTAAGGGGCATACTGGCTTTGACCCTGTCATAGTCAAGGCCACCACTGAAATCTAATGCACGGTGTTTACACTCTAGTGTCTCCTACTCAAGCTACAAGTTAAAATTAACTCCGGTTAAGGGAGCTTTGCCCTCCTAATTATACCAGGACATAATAGAAGTAATAATAAATTGGATCCTGATGAAGGACTGGCTCTTGGCTTAGGCTAGGCTTAGATAATGATTTGCTGCTTTCTTGCTTAAGGTTTTAGATCCCCACTTCTCTTGTGGTGTGTGTGGCTTGCTGTCTGTCTCTCCTCTGCCTGCCTGTCTCCCTGGGTGGCTGATTGGCTGGCTCTGGCTGGCTTGGTGGTTGGGCTGGCGGGGTTGGTTGGTTGCTTGGCTGACTGACTGACTCGCTGGCTGTCTCTCTGGCAGGACTGGCTGGCTGGCTGGCTGGCTTGGCGTGTGCAGGACCTCATTCACTAGGCTAATAGGAAGTGATGAGGAAGTCACTACATCACGCCACGTTTCCTGCTCTCTCTGTGGGGAGAAAATCCATCCAAGTAGAGTTTCCAATATGAATAAACGCTGAAGGACTCGGACTCGGTTACCACTAGGGCTGTTGCGGTGACCGCGTTACCGGCACACCGGCGGTCACGAGTCGTGAAGGCAGTCAAATTCCACGTGACCGTTTAGTCACTGTAACTAGGCTTCTCCAAACTCTGATGCTGCTGATGGTCATTAGTAGCCTGCCAAACTTGCTATCTGCCTGGTACAACCACGGTGTCTGACATTGCAAATCTAATCGAACGCTTCCCGAGAAGCTTGTGTTGCGCAACATTTCTATAGGCTATGCAATTGCGAGAGAACAGAGTTTTGATGGCCTCAGTTAAAGAGGATCCCATCAGCTTTCTATAGGCTAGGCCTACTATATTTATTTCTCAACTTTCCTAATGTTCCTCTTTACAACAGGAGGATAGCCTACCTGGCTGGCATGAAAATGAACCACGGGAAAAGCGTCCTCCATTCGCTATTTTTAAGTGCATAGATGACATGTATTTTTTTTCCCCCTACCCCTGTTTCGAGACTGGTGCGTGATAATGGTCCATTCTAAATCAAAACAAATTTCACACATTATTTACACTGCTGAGACAACATAACAACCCTGACATAACACTGCTGAGACAACATAACAACCCTGACATAACACTGCCGCGACCGGGAGACCAATGGGGCGTCGCACAATTGGCCCAGCGTCGTCCAGGGTAGGGGAGGGAATGGCCGGCAGGGATGTAGCTCAGTTGATAGAGCATGGCGTTTGCAACGCCAGGGTTGTGGGTTCGATTCCCACAGGGGGCCAGTATGAAAAATAATGTATGCACTCACTAACTGTAAGTCGCTCTGGATAAGAGCGTCTGCTAAATGACTAAAATGTAAATAACAACCCTGACATAACACTGCTGAGACAACATAACAACCCTGACATAACACTGCTGAGACAATATAAACGTGTGGTTCATTCTTCTAAACGTGTGGTTCTCCCTTCTAAACGTGTAGTTTAGAAGATAGCTGGCTAATGTGTTTGTAGTAATACATTATTCAATGTTTCTGTAAGTATATGGAGTAATGATTTATCAGGAAGTAGGTATATACCTTGTATTTACTAGTTGACTGATAATTCATCTAAATTATTTGTGCTTTTTGCCGACAAATTACCCAAGAGACAGGATGAGATGACGAAAACTACTCCAATCCTCCTTATATCTACTATGGCTTGTAATTTAATCTTGGTCCAAATTTCCTATGTGGACTCACTGTGCAAAAATAGATACAAAATTGCAGTGTTTGATGTTTCAAAATTGCTGTGGCCTTCAACAAACTGTCATCCTCTACAAATCCAACCAGGGCTCTGATGCTTTGATGTTCTGAGGACTGACTCTGGTCTGGTCCACAGCTGCAGGTAGCTGGCTGGTCAATGTCAGCCCAGTCACACATTTAGCCTGTATGGTTCTTGTCCAGAGCTCCAGGCCCCTCCTACGCTCAGGGCAACAGGAGAAAGCCCATCCCTTGTGGTGGCTGGCCAGGGAGGCTGGCCAGGGAGGCTGGCCAGGGAGGCTGGGCAGGGAGGCTGGGCAGGGAACACAGCTTTCTTTTATCCAGTCAGCCCCAGCCTGCCCCTCTCTTTGCTGGCCTTCTCCACTTCTCTGCTCTCTACTCTAACTCACCATGCAAGCAGGGGGTGAAGGGGTAGACTGTGGAACCTAGCGGTGTGAGAGAATGCGGGACGGGAGGGGGGAAAGGAGGGGGATGGGAGGGACAGAGAGGTGGGGCAGACGGGGATAGCTCGGCATTAGCAACATTTTTATTTTTATTTAACCTTTTTTTATTTAACTAGGCAAGTCAGTTAAGAACAAATTCTTATTTACAATGACGGCCTACCCTGGCCAAACCCTCCCCTAACCCGGACGACGCTGGGCCGATTGTGCGCCGCCCTATGGGACTCCCGATCACGGCCGGGACACGGGCAGCCTGTGGCGTTTTTAAAAGAGCAGTTGTCTGATGTTGAGTTTGGGGCCCTAGAGGAAGGAGGGGGAGGGAGGATAGGGGGGGAGGGGATTCACTCAGGAGTGAAGCTGCTCAGAGAAGCCCCACAGGAATTGTTGCCAAGGAATTTCAACAACTGATCATTTAAACTTTTAACCCCTTCAGTGACTAGTCTCAGCCAGGAGAGGAGAGGCTGGTCCACAGTGTTGATTTTCATGAGTTTCTTGTTTTGTGAAACCAGAAGTTTATTTAAGAAAGAAAATGAGCTCATAGTATATAAAACATATTGTGAGTCACATGAACATTCTGCTTGAGTTGTTTAATCAACTTTCAGTTCACCCCATGTTTTGCTTAATCATGAAGTGCTGAAGGTTGGCTCAAGCGAAACTCTGAATTCTGTGGAACCTTCCCCTGGCATTACAAGCCTCCAGGGATATCACAATGTTAGGATTATAAGGGATACTTCGGTGATTTGGGGTAATTTCCTAATTGCCTAGAGTCAGATGAACTCATGGATACCACCTCCCCCTCTTTTTTATTCTAAGTATATATGACATTATATTTTTGATTTATAACATCAGTTGTTTGAAAATTATTTAGGAAATGTAACTATTTTCTCAGAACAATGCATTTCATTCATCCGCTGTGACAGTGGGCGCAAGGATAGGCTGTGCGCGAGTGTCAACACAGCTGGCTAGTTGGGACAGCGGCATTTTGGAACGTGTTTGCTAGATATCAAGTAAGATAAGTGTGGGAAGAGGACATCAACAGACTGCCATTGCTCGTCCAAAGCAAGATTTTTACCTCGCAGCCATGACTGTGAAGATTGACACTGCTGGAAGTATTTTCAAGCTTTTAGCAAACTTACGTTAGCAAGTGTCTAGCTAGTCCACGTAGCTACAGTGGGGGGGAAAAAAGTATTTAGTCAGCCACCAATTGTGCAAGTTCTCCCACTTAAAAAGATGAGAGAGGCCTGTAATTTTCATCATAGGTACACGTCAACTATGACAGACAAAATGAGATTTTTTTTCCCAGAAAATCACATTGTAGGATTTTTAATTAATTGATTTGCAAATTATGGTGGAAAATAAGTATTTGGTCAATAACAAAAGTTTCTCAATACTTTGTTATATTCCCTTTGTTGGCAATGACACAGGTCAAACGTTTTCTGTAAGTCTTCACAAGGTTTTCACACACTGTTGCTGGTATTTTGGCCCATTCCTCCATGCAGATCTCCTCTAGAGCAGTGATGTTTTGGGGCTGTCGCTGGGCAACACGGACTTTCAACTCCCTCCAAAGATTTTCTATGGGGTTGAGATCTGGAGACTGGCTAGGCCACTCCAGGACCTTGAAATGCTTCTTACGAAGCCACTCCTTCGTTGCCCAGGCGGTGTGTTTGGGATCATTGTCATGCTGAAAGACCCAGCCACATTTCATCTTCAATGCCCTTGCTGATGGAAGGAGGTTTTCACTCAAAATCTCACGATACATGGCCCCATTCATTCTTTCCTTTACACGGATCAGTCGTCCTGGTCCCTTTGCAGAAAAACAGCCCCAAAGCATGATGTTTCCACCCCCATGCTTCACAGTAGGTATGGTGTTCTTTGGATGCAACTCGGCATTCTTTGTCCTCCAAACATGACAAGTTGAGTTTTTACCAAAAAGTTATATTTTGGTTTCATCTGACCATATGACATTCTCCCAATCCTCTTCTGGATCATCCAAATGCACTCTAGCAAACTTCAGACGGGCCTGGACATGTACTGGCTTAAGCAGGGGGACACGTCTGGCACTGCAGGATTTGAGTCCCTGGCGGCGTAGTGTGTTACTGATGGTAGGCTTTGTTACTTTGGTCCCAGCTCTCTGCAGGTCATTCACTAGGTCCCCCCATGTGGTTCTGGGATTTTTGCTCACCGTTCTTGTGATCATTTTGGCCCCACAGGGTGAGATCTTGCGTGGAGCCCCAGATCGAGGGAGATTATCAGTGGTCTTGTATGTCTTCCATTTCCTAATAATTGCTCCCACAGTTGATTTCTTCAAACCAAGCTGCTTACCTATTGCAGATTCAGTCTTCCCAGCCTGGTGCAGGTCTACAATTTTGTTTCTGGTGTCCTTTGACAGCTCTTTGGTCTTGGCCATAGTGGAGTTTGGAGTGTGACTGTTTGAGGTTGTGGACAGGTGTCTTTTATACTGATAACAAGTTCAAACAGGTGCCATTAATACAGGTAACGAGTGGAGGACAGAGGAGCCTCTTAAAGAAGAAGTTACAGGTCTGTGAGAGCCAGAAATCTTGCTTGTTTGTAGGTGACCAAATACTTATTTTCCACCATAATTTGCAAATAAATTCATAAAAAATCCTACAATGTGATTTTCTGGATTTTTTTCTCTCATTTTGTCTGTCATAGTTGACGTGTACCTATGATGAAAATTACAGGCCTCTCATCTTTTTAAGTGGGAGAACTTGCACAATTGGTGGCTGACTAAATACTTTTTTCCCCCAGTGTGATGAGACTTACATCGACGGACTACAATTACTTGTCCTAATATCGAATATGGTTTGTGGGTGTGCTGTAAAAACTAGAAATAAGAAACCATGGAAGTGGTCGGCTATAATCTTTCACAAACGTCTATTGACTAATCTAATTTAAAAGTATGGCTAGTTTCCCTGAATATAGATAACACTCCTCAGTAACATTAGCTAGTTTGCACCGATTTAAAAAAAAAAAAATATATATATATATAAAAAAAAATTAAACCGGGGAACTATTAAGAGAGGATGGAAGTGACGAGACGTTTCCTGAGGCATACAGCGGTCCCATCAGTGGCATTCCACGCACACCAGAACAAAATGGAGTGGGGTAAGTGTTTACGATTATCTAACATTTGATTTGAATAGTAGCTAGCTGTTCTCATGAAATGTGATAGGCTTGTCAATTTTCTCCTGGATAGGCTGTCCATGTCATCCGCTGCATCTGTGTGAATGCCCTCCTCTCAAAGCCAAAGAATAGCTGAGTACAACAAAACGACTAAGAATGCTCAGAACTGAGCGTTACTTATTATTCAAAATGGAGTGGGGTCATTATTTTCCGCTGTATTCAATTTGATTCAAGTGCTTTCCAACTACAATTTCCACATGCTTGAGAAACGAATAAATTGACTTTAAACACAGTGTACAAAACATTATGAACACCTGCTCTTTCCATGTCATAGACTGACCAGGTGAAAGCTATGATCCCTTACTGATGTCACCTGTTAAATCCACTTCAATCAGTGTAGATGAAGGGGAGGAGACGGGTTGAAGAAGGGTTTGTATGTCTTTAGACAATTGAGACATGGATTGTGTATGTGTGCCATTCAAAGGGTGAATGGGCAAGACAAAAGATTGAAGTGCCTTTAAACGGGGTATGGTAGTAGGTGCCAGGTTTGTGTCAAGAACTGCAAAACTGCTGTGTTTTTCACGCTCAACAGTTTCCCTTGTGTATCAAGAATGGTCCACCACCCAAAGGACATCCAGCCAACTTGACACAACTGGAGGACGCATTGGAGTAAACATGGGCCAGCATCCCTGTGGAACGCTTTCGACACCTTGTAGAGTCCATGCCCCGACGAATTGAGGCTGTTCTTAGGGGAATAGGGGACATGCTTGCTGTGGACGTCAGGTTGATATAGGAGACGTGCCTGCTGTGGACAGTGAATGGACTCCCCAATGGTGGAACAAGCTCCCTCACGACGCCAGGACAGCGGAGTCACTCACCACCTTCCGGAGACACTTGAAACCCCACCTCTTTAAGGAATACCTGGGATAGGATAAAGTAATCCTTACCCCACCCCCCAAAAAAATAATATATAATGTGTATATATATATATATATATATAATGTAAATGAGCTCCTGAGTGGCGCAGTGGTCTAAGGCGCCGCATCGCAGTGCTAACTGTGCCACTAGAGATCCTGGTTCGAATCCAGGCTCTGTCGCAGCCGGCCGCGACCGGGAGACTCATGGGCGGCGCACAATTGGCCTAGCGTTGTCCAGGGTAGGGGAGGGAATGGCCGGCAGGGATGTAGCTCAGTTGGTAGAGCATGGCGTTTGCAACGCCAGGGTTGTGGGTTCGATTCCCATGGGGAGCCCGTATAAAAAATAAATAAAAAATGTATTCACTAACTGTAAGTCGCTCTGGATAAGAGCGTCTGCTAAATGACTAAAATGTAAAGTGGTTATCCCACTGGCTATAAGATGAATGCACCAATTTGTAAGTCGCTCTGGATAAGAGCGTCTGCTAAATGACGTAAAATGTAAATGTCTGCTGGAGTAACGTCCCATTCAGAACCAGAATAGAGGACAAGCCTCAACCGTTGCTGGTAAATTCTTTGGGGGATGGGTGCTCCTTTTCAAGTGTGCTTAGAGGCACCCTTTTTCTAGTGTGGGGCCTGACTATATCCACTGCACTAATCCCTACATTAATGCAATGTACGAAACCAAAAAGTGTCCCATATGTTCTTTCTGTATGTAATGATTGTATTCACTGGTTTCTCCTCTTTCCACATTTCAGCCACTCTTTTTAAGATTCTACGTCGTTCTACCCAAAACAAGCAAAACTGGATTGCGCGGCCAATATAGCCCCACCGCTCAAAGATTCAGGAATAACCTGATGGAGAGCGTCCTGCATGGACGAATACTGGGAGCCCAGATCCTGTTGAAGAGGCCGTCGTCTGGCTGCCAACATAGCCCCCCCCCCCCAGCAAGGAGGTCACTGCAGCACACACGTCTGGCTGCCAACATAGCCCCCCCCAGCAAGGAGGTCACTGCAGCACACACGTCTGGCTGCCAACATAGCCCCCCCCCAGCAAGGAGGTCACTGCAGCACACACGTCTGGCTGCCAACATAGCCCCCCCCCAGCAGGGAGGTCACTGCAGCACACACGTCTGGCTGCCAACATAGCCCCCCCCCAGCAAGGAGGTCACTGCAGCACACACGTCTGGCTGCCAACATAGCCCCCCCAGCAAGGAGGTCACTGCAGCACACACGTCTGGCTGCCAACATAGCCCCCCCCCCAGCAAGGAGGTCACTGCAGCACACACGTCTGGCTGCCAACATAGCCCCCCCCAGCAAGGAGGTCACTGCAGCACACACGTCTGGCTGCCAACATAGCCCCCCCCCAGCAAGGAGGTCACTGCAGCACACACGTCTGGCTGCCAACATAGCCCCCCCCCCCAGCAAGGAGGTCACTGCAGCACACACGTCTGGCTGCCAACATAGCCCCCCCCAGCAAGGAGGTCACTGCAGCACACACGTCTGGCTGCCAACATAGCCCCCCCCCAGCAAGGAGGTCACTGCAGCACACACGTCTGGCTGCCAACATAGCCCCCCCCCAGCAAGGAGGTCACTGCAGCACACACATCTGGCTGCCAACATAGCCCCCCCCAGCAAGGAGGTCACTGCAGCACACACATCTGGCTGCCAACATAGCCCCCCCCCAGCAAGGAGGTCACTGCAGCACACACGTCTGGCTGCCAATAAACAAGCCTCAACCGTTGCTGGTAAATTCTTTGGGGGATGGGTGCTCCTTTTCAAGTGTGCTTAGAGGCACCCTTTTTCTAGTGTGGGGCCTGACTATATCCACTGCACTAATCCCTACATTAATGCAATGTACGAAACCAAAAAGTGTCCCATATGTTCTTTCTGTATGTAATGATTGTATTCACTGGTTTCTCCTCTTTCCACATTTCAGCCACTCTTTTTAAGATTCTACGTCGTTCTACCCAAAACAAGCAAAACAGTGGATTGCGCGGCCAATATAGCCCCACCGCTCAAAGATTCAGGAATAACCTGATGGAGAGCGTCCTGCATGGACGAATACTGGGAGCCCAGATCCTGTTGAAGAGGCCGTCGTCTGGCTGCCAACATAGCCCCCCCCCCCCAGCAAGGAGGTCACTGCAGCACACACGTCTGGCTGCCAACATAGCCCCCCCCAGCAAGGAGGTCACTGCAGCACACACGTCTGGCTGCCAACATAGCCCCCCCCCAGCAAGGAGGTCACTGCAGCACACACGTCTGGCTGCCAACATAGCCCCCCCCCAGCAGGGAGGTCACTGCAGCACACACGTCTGGCTGCCAACATAGCCCCCCCCCAGCAAGGAGGTCACTGCAGCACACACGTCTGGCTGCCAACATAGCCCCCCCAGCAAGGAGGTCACTGCAGCACACACGTCTGGCTGCCAACATAGCCCCCCCCCAGCAAGGAGGTCACTGCAGCACACACGTCTGGCTGCCAACATAGCCCCCCCCCCCAGCAAGGAGGTCACTGCAGCACACACGTCTGGCTGCCAACATAGCCCCCCCCCCAGCAAGGAGGTCACTGCAGCACACACGTCTGGCTGCCAACATAGCCCCCCCCCAGCAAGGAGGTCACTGCAGCACACACGTCTGGCTGCCAACATAGCCCCCCCCCAGCAAGGAGGTCACTGCAGCACACACATCTGGCTGCCAACATAGCCCCCCCCAGCAAGGAGGTCACTGCAGCACACACATCTGGCTGCCAACATAGCCCCCCCCCAGCAAGGAGGTCACTGCAGCACACACATCTGGCTGCCAACATAGCCCCCCCCAGCAAGGAGGTCACTGCAGCACACACATCTGGCTGCCAACATAGCCCCCCCCCCAGCAAGGAGGTCACTGCAGCACACACGTCTGGCTGCCAACATAGCCCCCCCCCCCATGGTCATGGTCCTACTACACTAATGTAGCATCAGTTGTTACCCTCTGGTCATTATCACACTGGATCTGTAGCATTTTAGAAGTCTATTAATAAATAAATAAATAAATAGGTAATTTAGCAGACGCTCTTATCCAGAGCGACTTACAGGAGCAATTAGGGTTAAGTGCCTTGCTCAAGGGCACATAGACAGATTTTTCACCTAGTCGGCTCGGGGATTAGAACCAGCGACCTTTCGGTTACTGGTACAACGCTCTTAACCACTAAGCTACCTGCCGCCCCTATTAACTGTAGGCTACTACTGTAGCATACCTGCTTTACACTGTCTATTGTATATTTCAACAGTTATTGATGTGAGTTGTTGTCTATACTGTCTATGGGACATTACAGGCGGTGAACAGTGAAAAATAAATGATTGTCTTTGCCGGTTCATGGATGGTCATGTCATTACACACTGTACAGTCGTGGTCAAAAGTTTTGAGAATGACACAAGTATTGGTCTTCACAAAGTTTGCTGCTTCAGTATTCTTTTTTTTAGATATTTTTGTCAGATGTTACTATGGTATACTGAAGTATAATTGCAAGCGTTCCATAAGTGTCAAAGGCTTTCATTGACAATGACATTCAGTTTATGCAAAGAGTCAATATTTGCAGTGTTGACCCTTCGTTTTCAAGACCTCTGCAATCCGCTCTGGCATGCTGTCAATTAACTTCTGGGCCACATCCTGACTGATGGCAGCCTATTCTTGCATAATCAATGCTTGGAGTTTGTCAGAATTTGTGGGGTTTTTGTTTGTCCACCCGCCTCTTGAGGATCGACCACAAGTTCTCAATGGGATTAAGGTCTGGGGAGTTTCCTGGCCATGGACCCAAAATGTCTGTTTTGTTCCCCGAGCAACTTAGTTATCACTTTTGTCTCATGGCAAGGTGCTCCATCATTCTGGAAAAGGCATTATTCGTCACCAAACTGTTCTTGGATGGTTGGGAGAAGTTGCTCTCGGAGGATGTGTTGGTACCATTCTTTATTCATGGCTGTGTTCTTAGGCAAAATTGTGAGTGAGCCCACTCCCTTGGCTGAGAAGCAACCCCACACATGAATGGTCTCAGGATGCTTTACTGTTGGCATGACACAGGACTGATGGTAGCGCTCACCTTGTCTTCTCCGGACAAGCTTTTTTCCGGATGCCCCAAACAATCGGAAAGGGGATTCATCAGAGAAAATGACTTTACCCCAGTCCTCAGCAGTCCAATCCCTGTACCTTTTGCAGAATATCAGTCTGTCCCTGATGTTTTTCCTGGAGAGAAGTGGCTTCCTCGCTGCCCTTCTTGACACCAGGCCATCCTCCAAAAGTCTTCGCCTCACTGTGCGTGCAGATGCACTCACACCTGCCTGCTGCCATTCCTGAGCAAGCTCTGCACTGGTGGTGCCCCGATCCCGCAACTGAATCAACTTTAGGAGACAGTCCTGGCGCTTGCTGGACTTTCTTGGGCGTCCTGAAGCCTTCTTCACAACAATTGAACCGCTCTCCTTGAAGTTCTTGATGATCCGATAAATGGTTGATTTAGAAAGGCAATATCCTTTCCTGTGAAGCCCTTTTTGTGCAAAGCAATGATGACGGCACGTGTTTCCTTGCAGGTAACCATGGTTAACAGAGGAAGAACAATGATTTCAAGCACCACCCTCCTTTTAAAGCTTCCAGTCTGTTATTCTGACTCAATCAGCATGACAGGGTGATCTCCAACCTTGTCCTCGTCAACACTCTCACCTGTGTTAACGAGAGAATCACTGACATGATGTCAGCTGGTCCTTTTGTGTGGCAGGGCTGAAATGCAGTGGAAATGTTTTTTGGGGGGGATTAAGTTCATTTTCATGGCAAAGAGGGACTTTGCAATTCATTGCAATTCATCTGATCACGCTTCATAACATTCTGGAGTATATGCAAATTGCCATCATAAAAACTGAGGCAGCAGACTTCGTGAAAATTAATATTTGTGTCATTCTCAAAACATTTGACCACGACTGTAGGTCTATGCTATGTTTTATTGGCTTTTACCAATTTCCCTCCAGTATTCACATGTTACTGATCCATTGATCTGTTATATTGACCTTCAGTATTCACGTTACAGCAGTCAGATCAATGGATCAGTATCTCATACACTACACTAGCATGTGGCATACTGTAATGAATCACTTGTAGTAGATGGCAACAAAACAGATGGTACTGGTTCTAATGGCATTTTTATTACAGTAGGCCATGTCAGTTGGTTAGGCCATGTCTGGCTGTGAAGCTGAATCATCGTAGTGTAAATTACAACCGGCCCATTTTAAATCCTGTCTCCTTGAATCCTGTCGGCGAGGGATATTTGTGATTAACGGCACAAACAGCACATGAAGGCATGACTCTTCTGTTCCCTCGTCCTAGTCCATCTCCCCCCCCCCCCCCCCCCCCTCCAATCAATGGCAGTCACATGTCTCCCGAGTGGCGCAGTGGTCTAAGGCACTGCATCGCAGTGCTAGCTGTGCCACTAGAGATCCTGGTTCGAATCCAGGCTCTGTTGTAACCGGCCGCGACCGGGAGACCCATGGCCCAGGCACACAATTGGCCCAGGGTAGGGGAGTGAATGGCCGGCAGGGATGTTGGTAGAGCATGGCGTTTGCAACGCCAGGGTTGTGGGTTCGATTCCCACGGGGGGCCAGTATGAAAATAAATAAATATATATAATGTATGCATTCACTAACTGTAAGTCGCTCTGGATAAATGACGTAAAATGTAAACATGTCCCACTCTGCAGCACGAACACACGTTGTCGTTTGCCGTGGATTGCCATGTCCCACAGTTGCCCCACCACTCCCCCTCAGACCTCAGCTCTCGCCACTGCTCCTGGTAGCTCGTCTACCTGCTCCTCCGATTCAGCCTCCCGCCGTGCTCCTAAATTCTGCCTCGAATTAAATATGGCTCTGAAATAAAAATGGTCTTCTACCTCCAAAGTCCGACATGACTTATCAAATGTTATGATGATTTACCGATAACAAGCAAGCTAGCTACTTTAGCTACGAAAGTACGCAACAGGGAGTTTTGTTTACAAAACCACACCAAGTCTCACAGGATGAGAGTGCAGGCAGAACCCAAAGGAGTCCCTAAATGAGGAAGTTGATAAAATCTCCTTAAGATTTATTAGTAGTTAAATTTTAATTGTATAAAATATAAATGACTTTGTAAAACTATTTTAATGAACAACCACCCAGCTTTGGAGTAGTTAAGTCAGGGTTTCCAAAACTCGGTCCTCGGGACCCCAAGGGATGCAGATTTTTTGTTTTTTGCCTTAACACTGCACAGCTGATTTTTCATATAATCAACTAATCATCAAGCTTTGATTTAATTTTGAATCAGCTGTGTAGTGATATAGCAAAAAAACAAAAGGTGCACCCCTTGGGGTTCTGATGGCGGCGTTAGCCTAGCATTTGTGTGAGACTGTAGCATTACATGTAGTAACATTTGGGGTCAGGGAAGGCCGGCAGGTACACCTAATCGCTTCCCCTGATCCTGATTTTAGCGCTAGCTAGCTAACTGTTATCGGCTGACAAACAGTCTTTGGCCAGCTGGTCACATAGCTAGGGCTAGGGTGTTTCCCACTCACAGGTGGTGTAGGTACTATTTCCAGTCTGTTTTACACCTACAGTAAACAGTGTTGATAGTATTGGACTCCTTCCTCAATAGATTAGGTGAGATTTGACATTTGTAACACCCTCCCTACTTTTTTTAAATTTCATTTTCACCTGGCTGCAGGGAATGTTGGCATTTTAGACCCTTTTAATAAATATATATTGTGTAGTAGAAGACCCCCTCAGACTAATATTATTTTATGATTCTTTTTTTAAAGGATAGTTTGGAGACTTCCTGTAGTCTGAGGGACACGATTTGTGTTTTTAGTGATGTGCAGTTCACAAACAATTTAGTTAATTTTGAACAACTCTTTTTACTGACTCACTTTGTGCTTTAGTATTTTTTTGTGAGTGACTCGTTCATTTTGGTGGTTTGTTTTTGACCTGCTGGCCGCAATGAGTCCTACAGCAGGTTTTATACACGCTCAGCGGCTCCAGACGTGCGCCGACAAACAACTGTCTGTCATTTATCCACGCAGGATAATAGATCAGGCAGCATAGAGGAGAAAAATACATCTTTAGAAATGATGATTTATCACATGGTGCAAGAATGAATACAATTTATTGATGATTGAATGTTATCATGGACACAGTTTTGTAGAAGCAAAACATAACTCTGCCCAGAGGAGAGGCGCACTAATTGTGGTTGCTCAATGCTAACTCATTCTCCGTTTAGGAAATGGGTTTGAGTGTAAATTCTCCTGTGAAGTCTTATTCTCCTTGCTTCTCCCTCATGCTGGATTCTAAAACGACTTCAGGCTCTTTCACATGGCTCTCTGCCTGTCTATAAGGAATGTCTTTCACATGGCTCTCTGCTTTTCTATAAGGAATGTCTTTCACATGGCTCTCTGCCTGTCTATAAGGAATGTCTTTCACATGGCTCTCTGCTTTTCTATAAGGAATGTCTTTCACATGGCTCTCTGTCTTGTCTATAAGGAATGTCTTTCACATGGCTCTCTGTCTTGTCTATAAGGAATGTCTTTCACATGGCTCTCTGCTTGTCTATAAGGAATGTGTTTCACATGGCTCTCTGCTTGTCTATAAGGAATGTCTTTCACATGGCTCTCTGCTTGTCTATAAGGAATGTCTTTCACATGGCTCTCTGTCTTGTCTATAAGGAATGTCTTTCACATGGCTCTCTGTCTTGTCTATAAGGAATGTGTTTCACATGGCTCTATGTCTTGTCTATAAGGAATGTCTTTCACATGGCTCTCTGCTTTTCTATAAGGAATGTCTTTCACATGGCTCTCTGTCTTGTCTATAAGGAATGTCTTTCACATGGCTCTCTGTCTTGTCTATAAGGAATGTCTTTCACATGGCTCTCTGCTTGTCTATAAGGAATGTCTTTCACATGGCTCTCTGCTTGTCTATAAGGAATGTCTTTCACATGGCTCTCTGCTTGTCTATAAGGAATGTGTTTCACATGGCTCTCTGCTTGTCTATAAGGAATGTCTTTTCACATGGCTCTCTGCTTGTCTATAAGGAATGTCTTTCACATGGCTCTCTGCTTGTCTATAAGGAATGTCTTTCACATGGCTCTCTGCTTGTCTATAAGGAATGTGTTTCACATGGCTCTCTGCTTGTCTATAAGGAATGTCTTTCACATGGCTCTCTGTCTTGTCTATAAGGAATGTCCTTCACATGGCTCTCTGCTTGTCTATAAGGAATGTGTTTCACATGGCTCTCTGCTTGTCTATAAGGAATGTCTTTCACATGCCTCTCTGTCTTGTCTATAAGGAATGTCTTTCACATGGCTCTCTGTCTTGTCTATAAGGAATGTGTTTCACATGGCTCTCTGCTTGTCTATAAGGAATGTCTTTCACATGGCTCTCTGTCTTGTCTATAAGGAATGTCTTTCACATGGCTCTCTGCTTGTCTATAAGGAATGTCTTTCACATGGCTCTCTGCTTGTCTATAAGGAATGTCTTTCACATGGCTCTCTGTCTTGTCTATAAGGAATGTCTTTCACATGGCTCTCTGCTTGTCTATAAGGAATGTCTTTCACATGGCTCTCTGCTTGTCTATAAGGAATGTCTTTCACATGGCTCTCTGTCTTGTCTATAAGGAATGTCTTTCACATGGCTCTCTGCTTGTCTATAAGGAATGTCTTTCACATGGCTCTCTGTCTTGTCTATAAGGAATGTCTTTCACATGGCTCTCTGCTTGTCTATAAGGAATGTCTTTCACATGGCTCTCTGTCTTGTCTATAAGGAATGTCTTTCACATGGCTCTCTGCTTGTCTATAAGGAATGTCTTTCACATGGCTCTCTGCTTGTCTATAAGGAATGTGTTTCCCTATGGGCCCTGGTCAAAAGTGGTGCACTAAATAGGGAATTAGCGTGCCGTTTGGGGACACTGCCTCTGACTACGTCCAAACTTGTGATTGTGGGAGATGGCGCTGTGTCTCCCAGGCAGGAGAGGAGAGGATTTTATTTACACCCAAAGCCTTCCCGCTTTCTCTTCAACGTTCCTTTGCAAGGTTTATGATGAACACACGCTGGAGTTCTGGAAGCCTCTTCCTTCTCCTCCTCTGATCAAAGTGGGTAACGAAGACTTGTTGTTTTTTGATTAGGGTTAACGTTAAATCAACTCCCCGTCGACGGTTATGAAGTCAATTGTCCCATTTTTCATATTCAAATTCTGGATGTAGGTAGTGTAGCACTGGCTTTATATATCTGGATGTCATTTTAAACAAATGTTATAAGAATGGTTCTGGGGGGGGGGGGGCTGATGCCATCATTAATACTCATCAGACCAACTCCTTGAAGTTGTCTTTTTAAAAAAAAAAACTATTTTGCTCAAAACATATTTTTTGACCCTTTAGTGCAGGGTTCTTCAACTCCGGTCCTGGAGGGCCGAAACACCTCTGTTTTTTATCCTCTCCTTCTAATCAGGGGCTAATTCAGACCTGGGACACCAGGTGAGTGCAATTAACTACCAAGTAGAAATAAAAAAAACAGTGTTTCGGCTCTCCAGGACCGGAATTGAAGAACCCTGGCCTAGTGTCTGCTGGTTTCTCCTTTCAATGACGACCTAGACAACCAGGTGAGGGGAGTTCCTTTACTAATCAGTGACCTTAAGACCTAGACAACCAGGTGAGGGGAGTTCCTTTACTAATCAGTGACCTTAAGACCTAGACAACCAGGTGAGGGGAGTTCCTTATTAATCACTGACCTTAATTCCTCAATCAATTACAAGGGAGGAGTGAAAACCTGCAGACGCTCGGCCCCCCGTGGAACGAGCTGGACAAGGGCTTTCGTTTGTTTTACTTTACTGTATTTATACTTGGGATATTGCTTTTCAACAGGAAAAGTTCAAAAATCACTGGAGCATGTCTTTAAAAAAAAAGGCTACTTCCATTATCTCCCTAGTCTTTGTAGAAACAGAGCGATGTAATGGTCGTGTAGCCAACGCAAACCAGACTTTTTTTAAATTTTTTTATAAGGTTTTTAAAAATACAATTTTACATTACAACCAGATGTCTCACACTATCATTTTCTATGGAGGTCACGGGGCTAGGATTCCAAACCCCAACTGCAGTATGTTCCTGGTTAGGGTTGGGCAGTATCCAGATTTTCATACCATTCCTGCTCAAAATACCACAGTATACACGGTCTACCGCCCAAGCCTATTCCTGGTACATAGTAATTAGTGCTGCACTTAGTGAAAACAAACCCAACAGCGTTGCGAAGGTAAGCTGAAGGACGGGGAGAGTTTATTTCCATTACCCTCCCATGTGAATTTACAGTACTCAGTTCAGGTCCAGGGAAGGGCCTGTTAGTTAGGTTGTCATACATAGAAGAGAAAGAATCACCAGTCTGTTATTTGTTGACACACAACTCAAGCAAACGACTTCCCATGGCCAGCGGCCACTGGTACAGACATTCTGGCCACTGGTACTGCTATCAGACAGACAGACAGGCCGCTGGTACTGCTATCAGACAGACAGTGGGTCATTGACAGATTCCACAGACACTCACCTCAACTGTGTTCAAGCCTTATAACAGATTGACTCAAATGTGAATGACGTTATGTAACCTGAATGACTGCCTTTGTCCTATTCGGACTGAATTACCTTTAATAATTTGTGTGGTATGTTGAGTGCAGGTTAGTTATTAGAGAACACTAGAAATTCTTTATTTTTTTTATTTTTTATCACTGACTTGTGAACAATTGACCAGTATTTGGGTTCAGACAAGGTACTGTAAATCTAGACAGGGATAGTCTGCATTTTTCATGTCATAAAATATTTATTCTCACAAAGTGGTGACGTGCTCTCCCCCCCTCTCTGTCTCCTGTAGTCCAGAGCTGACGGACAGACTCTTCTCTCCGACGTGTTCCGGAGGAGCAACCTAATGGAGAGCGATTACTTTGGCCTGGAGTTCCAGAACATGCAGATGAACTGGGTAGGTACTCCACTAACTATGACTTGATGAACGAGTTCACTGGGAAAATAGCTGTTTTGATTATTCTGTAAAGAAGGGAAGATCCTAGAGGATCCTTTTGGAGTTTTAAAAGGTGGTATGTTCTCAGCTGCTCTCAAGACTTTAGACACATCGCATCTCCTCGCTCTGCAGTGTATTGGTTTAAACTTGTCGTAAAAGCACCCAAATAAAAACGTTAAGAACCGGATGTTGTTGAAACATAAATAAAAATGGTCTGGATGTGGTATAAAAAAATCCTGTCTAAAAAGGAATCAGCGACACATGGGAGACCGTTAGGAGGGCTAGTTCAAAGAGGACGGACCCGGGGACGTTTTCAGATGCCTGCGAGGTTCACTGGATCCATCCTGTGGTCTGTCCAGGAGAGGTCGGAGGTTCAGTCGGATCACAGTTAAGGCAATCTAAAAGCCAACTTCCTTAATAAAAAAAAACCTTATCACCCAGTACACATCTGTTCTGACCTGCTGTCAGATTTGCGAAAGGAGTATTGTCATGGAGACCATAGCAATTGAAGTGCACTCAATCTGAATCGATAACGCCATAGTCATGTAGAGATGGAGACGCCATAGTCGTGTAGAGATGGAGACGCCATAGTCGTGTAGAGATGGAGACGCCATAGTCGTGTAGAGATGGAGACGCCATAGTCGTGTAGAGATGGAGACGCCATAGTCGTGTAGAGATGGAGACGCCATAGTCGTGTAGAGATGGAGACGCCATAGTCGTGTAGAGATGGAGACGCCATAGTCGTGTAGAGATGGAGACGCCATAGTCGTGTAGAGATGGAGACGCCATAGTCGTGTAGACCAGGGATGGGCAACTTTGATGGGGGGGGTGGGGGCCACACACAAAAAATAGAAGTCATCATGAGGGTACGTAGTGGCTTGTGGGTCTACGTACCCACATCAATGCCCCCCTCGTGACAGTGAAGAGAAACAATTTTAAGTTTTAAAGAGAATTTCCTGCAATTCTACACATTTTGCCATGGGGCGGAGAGACGGTTTTTGCAATTCTAGAACTCATTTCCTGCAGTTTTACACATTTTGCTATAGGGTGGAGGCAAATGTTTGCAATGGGCCCCACCCTGGTCGGTAGTTTGACCACGCTTACTACAGGTTTAGATAGCTTGCCGCTAGACTAATTTACCAATCTAAACAAATTAGCTGACATGGGCTAATTAAGTGACTGACTGACATAAGAGAATAACTGGTGATGGACAACCACATTTTTTTTAAATTGCACCTTGTGTATTCTACTATTCTAACTCTCAACAGTAAGTTGAGACGCCGACTGAGTTCATATACACTACCAGTCAAAAGTTTGGACACCTACTCATTCAAGGGTTTTTATAGTAAAAATTTTTTTTACAATTTTTTACATTGTAGAATAATAGTGAAGACATCAAAACTATGAAATAACACATATGGAATCATGTAGTAACCAAAAAAGTGTTAAACAAATAGAATGATAGAATGCCAAGAGTGTGCAAAGCTGTCATCAAGGCAAATGGTGGCTATTTGAAGAATCTCAAGTATAAAATATATTTTGATTTGTTTAACACTTTTTAGTTACTACATGATTCCATGTTTGTTATTTCATAGTTTTGATGTCTTCACTATTATTCTACAATGCAGAAAATAGTAAAAATAAAGAAAAACCCTTGAATGAGTAGGTGTGTCCAAACTTTTGACTGATACACACACACACACACAAAGGGGAGGCCACCAGTTGCCCATCCCTGGTTTAGACCTTCAACAATTTGAAAGTGATCTTTCAACTGGAATGCTTTCCCATATGTTGCTGATGTCCTTTCCTCACTAAGGTCAAAGGTCATCCAGGTGGCTGTTGTCTTTTTTTGTTGTTGTCATTTTAGCAGACGCTCTTATCCAGAGTGACTTACAGTTAGTGAGTGCATACATTTTCACACTGAACGACACTGGACTCATGCTGTCCTGCATCCTTTATATAGAGAGGAGGTGGGAATAGAAGGTACATTCCTCTCTCGATCAGGCCCAGGTGTGATTTTAAGGTGGAGGGTGGGAGCAGGGTCAATGTGGCCATGGAGCCAACCCTCAAATGCCCCCAACCCAGCCCCCCCCCCCCCCCAACCCCTTAACTGTCACTCACAGCGTCCACCACTGTCACCAAGGCAGCCATCTACATAGCTGTGGTCCCATCACGCCTGAATTATGACTGTTGGACAGTACCATCTCTTGGACCACTAGCCACAAACAGAGCAGAGAGGAAGGGAGTATGTGTGTCTAAAGATCTCAAGCGTTCCTTTTTCAATAATGATTTCAAGGCTCCTCATAATTTAACTTTTTTTGTTTTTTCAGGTTTGGTTGGAACCCACGAAGCTCGTAGTGAACCAAGTGAAGAGTAAGTCCACACAGACATGGAGCATTTCTACCACAACAGAATTGGAGTATTGTTTTTAAGTTTACGTCTTGTTTGTTTGTTTGTTTGTTTCAGGACCCATGAACACCCTCTTCAGGCTTTCAGTGAAGTTCTTTCCCCCAGACCCTGGTCAGCTACAGGAAGAGTACACTAGGTCTGACTGTCCCTCACTCTCTGCTGTCCCTCACTCTCTGCTGTCCCTCACTCTCTGCTGTCCCTCACTCTCTGCTGTCCCTCACTCTCTGCTGTCTCTCACTCTCTGACTGTCCCTCACTCTCTGCTGTGTCTCAAATGGCACTTTTATTTTAGTGTACTACTTTTTGGTCAAAAGTAGTGCACTATATAGGGAATATGGTGCCATTTGGGGACACACCCTCAGTCTTTCCTCTCTGTGCCGTAGTCGCAGTAGACGTTAACAGGACAGCTGTCATTTAAGATTGAATTGTTCTCAGTCATTATTTTGATAAGCTGATGACACTGCCTCTGACAAGCTGGCATTGTTATTATATAAGAGACGGATGACCAGATGTACACTAAACTAAAGTCCCGACGTATTCAGACCCCTTCACTTTTTCCACATTTTGTAACGTTACAGCCTTATTCTAAAATTGATTAAATTGTTTTTTTCCCCTCATCAATCTACACACGATACCCCATAATGACAAAGCAAAAACCAGGTTTTTAGAAAATTTTGCAAAACAAACAACTGAAATGACATTTATATATAAGTCTTCAGACCCTTTACTCAGTACTTTGTTGAAGCACCTTTGGCAGCGATTACAGCCTTGTGTCTTCTTGGGTATGACGCTACAAGCTTGGCACACCTGTATATGGGGAGTTTCTCCCATTCTTCTCTGCAGATCCTCTCAAGCTCTGTCAGGTTGGATGGGGAGCGTTGCTGCACAGCTATTTTCAGGTCTCTCCAGAGATGTTGGATCGGGTTCAAGTCTGGGTTCTGGCTGGGCCACTCAAGGACATTGAGACTTGTCCCGAAGCCACTCCTGCGTTGTCTTGGCTGTGTGCTTAGGGTCGTTGTCCTGTTGGAAGGTGAACCTTCGCCCCAGTCTGAGGTCCTGAGCACTCTGGAGCAGGTTTTCATCAAGGATCTCTCTGTACTTTGCTCCATTCATATTTGCCTCAATCCTGACTAGTCTCCCAGTCCCTGCCGCTGAAAAACATCCCCACAGCATGATGCTGCCACCACCATGCTTCACCGTAGAGATGGTGCCAGGTTTCCTCCAGACGTGACACTTGGCATTCAGGCCAAAGAATTCAATCTTGGTTTCATCAGACCAGAGGATCTAGTTTCTCATGGTCTGAGAGTCCTTTAGGTGCCTTTTGGCAAACTCAAAGCTAGCTGTCATATGCCTTTTACTGAGGAGTGGCTTCCATCTGGCCACTCTACCATGCTGCAGATATGGTTGTCCTTCTGGAAAGTTGTCCCATCTCCACAGAGGAACTCTGGAGCTCTGTCAGAGTGACCATTGGGTTCTTGGTCTCCTCCCTGACCATGGCCCTTCTCCCCCGATTGCTCAGTTTGGCCGGGCGGCCAGCTCTAGGAAGATTCTTGGTGGTTCCAAACTTCTTCCATTTAAGAATGATGGAGGTCACTGTGTTCTTGGGGACCTTCAATGCTGCAGAAATGTTTTGGTACCCTTCCCCAGATCTGTGCCTCGACACAATCCTGTCTCGTTGTACGGACAATTCCTTCGACCTCATGGCTTGGTTTTTGCTTTGACATGCACTGTCAACTGTGGGACCTTTTATATAGACAGGTGTGCCTTTCCAAATCATGTCCAATCAATCTACCACAGGTGGACTCCAATCAAGTTGTAGGAACATCTCAAGGATGATCAATGGAAACAGGATGCACCTGAGCTCAATTGAGTCTCATAGCAAAGGGTCAGATTTTTATTTGTAATACTTTTGCAAACATTTCTAAAAAACTTGTTTTAGCTTTGTCATTATGGGTTATTGTGTGTAGATTGAGGGCAAAAGTTTATTTAATCAATTTTAGAATAAGGCTGTAACATAACAAAATGTGGAAAAAGTGAAGGGGTCTGAATACTTTTCGAATGCACTGTAACTGTTTCACTAAAGTCCTGTGTTTCATTTCCAAGTACCTGTTGGCCCTAGATATGGAAACGCAATTTCTCCTGTACACCAAAGTGTAGACATCGGTGTAACACCGGTATCCATATTGAAAAGCACCATAAACTGAAGCCCTGTATGTTTTCCCAGGTACCTGTTCTCCCTCCAGATGAAGAGAGATCTGATAGATGGCAGGTTGAGCTGTACAGAGAACACTGCTGCCCTGTTGGCCTCACACCTCCTTCAATGTAAATGTGACTAGCTTTTCGCTGGTGTAATAGATAAATGTGTATGTACTGATTTTATGAATGTGTTTATGAAGTCTGCGCTTATAAAGGCTACCCTTCCAATAAAGCGTTACCAAATGAACAGCCGTAATAGCTGCATTATATACACGTTATATTGACAATGGATAAATGTGATTTGATTACCTTTTTTTTTTGTGGATTATTATCATGGTGCTACGTTGCTGCATTATAACGCCGCCCCCCCCCCCCTCTCCTCCAATCACAGCGGAGATAGGGGACTATGACGACGTGGCAGACAGGGACTTCCTGAAGCTGAACAAGCTGCTGCCCAATCAGGAGAGGATACAGGAGAGGATCATTGAACTGCACCGTAGACACCTGTGAGTCGCTACCTCCCTTCTGTTCTCTCCTCACCTCATACCCCAGTTAATCCGAGGTCACCTCTGTCCTAAGCCTGGTCCAGGACCTGTTTGTACTGTATAACCAACTCCTATGGCTATCTGCATGACGATGAGTTGGCAAGATGACGCAAACAGATCTGGGACCAGGCTTTCTCTGTACTGCATACTCAGTCCATGTTCATTTCGCTCCATGCTATAAGGTAGTCCCATTTTCCATGTTGTACTGATGACTACACGGATATGTTTCTTGTCGCTTTCCAATGTTTTGAGAGGATATGAAGGTCCGGTTTGATTAACTTCAACACTTCACAACACAAATTACCTCCTTGAAGCATGAGTATGAAAACCATCTTCGTCTCTACGTCGTTAGTTACAGTTTTCTTCCAAGACCTTTTTTCTAACAGGTACATGCCAGTCCTCCTCAGTAACCAGTGTTTATCTGTCAGTGTCTCAAATGGCACCCTTTTCCCTACATTCCCCTGGTCAAAAGTAGTGCACTATATAGGGAATAGGGTGCCATTTGGGACAAAGCCTCTGTCTGTAGTGTGCTGCGTGTTTCAGGGTGGAAGCCAGTGTTCTGTGTTTTAACGCCACTGTTTTCTGGAATTTTCCGCTGGATGAACCATGAATGTGGCATGATGGTATCCGTGCCTTCAGTTTAACGCGGTTTCTGTCCCGAAAGGCACCCCTATTCCCAACACGGTGCAGTACTTTTGACCAGAGCCCTGTAGGGAATAGGGTGCCATTTGGAACGCAGCGTCTAACACTGCGACGATCTGCAGCTTGAACTTGATGAACCATTCCAATGCTATGCTGCTTGGAATGACGTCACACAATGAAGCTGAACCTAAGATGCATTTGTTTTAGCAGATTTGTCTGATTTGCCTCAGTACTGAACATATTGTTGTTTTTAAGCTAATGTTCCGCGGTAGTCTTTGACATAGACTTTAACGTTTTTATTTTATTTTTTTACAATTGTTTCAGGCAGCGCTAAATTGTTTTGAATAGCTTGATAATAAGATTACAACAGGGTTTATTGGATACGCATAAACCTGCGTTTTAACTTTTTACCTAAAAAGGAACATTATCTCAAAGAGATTTCTACTGGACAAAAGCTGACACAGACACTTCAAATTCGCACATCAGCCATGTAGTCAATAGACAACTAAATGTGACCGTCTCTGGGAGGAGTTGAGTCTGGCAGCTGTTCAGAATTCAAATTTTCTATTCGTGGTAATCTTTTTTTTTTTTTTTTTTTTTTAAGCTCACTGGCCTTTTCCCACATTTCAGCCTGTTCAAACGCCCTCCATGGGCTGCTAGTGGCTTTCCACTCCTTTTCTATAGACTTGGGTTGCGTCCCAAATGGGCCCTGGTCAAAGGGTAGTGCACTATAAAGGGAATATAAACGCACCCTGCCTCTCCTTTCCTCAGAGTGCCGATAGCCAGGTTTCTATCGACCTGGTTCATTGCAACGTGTAATGAAAACGGCAGATATAGGAGACATTTTCTACAAGTTCAACCAAAATGTTATCCGTGTGACAGAGGGGGTCTAACTTGCTGTATTGCGACAAATGATGGTGGAAACGGTGTTTTCCGAAAATTATTATGATTGCTGAATAATTTGGAAGTTATGTGGGGCACATGATGTCATCACGTAGCTATATAAAGCTACCACTCCACATTTTAATTCTAAATGCGTACTGCTTGCTAAATCAATTATTTTCGATAATAGAAATGTATTGCTTCGACTTGCTTTTCTGGTTGGCTGGACGCGAGTTTCACCATCCAAATCTTCACCATGGCACAGGCTTTGGCGATACGTTGGCACGTGATAATTATTAGAACGTGGCAAATCAATTCTTGCTTTCTATCCATGCTGGCTTCCGCGGGCTGCTTGAGACGTCAAACCGATAGGTGGGAGGGTATACAGGCTGTCGCCAATTTTATGAATTTCTAAATGGATAATGGGAAACCTCCCCCTCTGGTTGTTACTGTTGGGGAGGAAGCTCTGGTTGTTACTGTTGGGGAGGAAGCTCTGGCTGTTACTGTTGGGGAGGAAGCTCTGGCTGTTACTGTTGGGGAGGAAGCTCTGGCTGTTACTGTTGGGGAGGAAGCTCTGGCTGTTACTGTTGGGGAGGAAGCTCTGGCTGTTACTGTTGGGGAGGAAGCTCTGGTTGTTACTGTTGGGGAGGAAGCTCTGGTTGTTACTGTTGGGGAGGAAGCTCTGGTTGTTACTGTTGGGGAGGAAGCTCTGGTTGTTACTGTTGGGGAAGAAGCTCTGGTTGTTACTGTTGGGGAGGAAGCTCTGGTTGTTACTGTTGGGGAGGAAGCTCTGGTTGTTACTGTTGGGGAGGAAGCTCTGGTTGTTACTGTTGGGGAGGAAGCTCTGGTTGTTACTGTTGGGGAGGAAGCTCTGGCTGTTACTGTTGGGTAGGAAGCTCTGGCTGTTACTGTTGGGGAGGAAGCTTCCTCCCTAGCACCCTGATCTAATCCTCCTAGCCTCCTCCCTAGCACCCTGATATAATCCTCCTCAGCTCAGGCCAGGCTATTTGATTAGCCAGACGGCGGGGAGGAGGGTAAGGGAAGAGTAGATGAGGGGAGGGCAGGAGAGGAGAGGAGGGCAGGGAACAAGGGAGGGGGGAGGGAACAAGGGAGGGGGGAGGGAGTGGCATAAGGAGATTTCACAGCTTAAAGGATGAACAAAATTAGAATGCTGGGTGATGATCTGGCATACTGCCACCCTACTAACCAAAGACGAGCATCACGATTTAGTCTGGACACGCACGCGTTCGCTCCACTAGAAAACATTCAGATTGGCGGTTGGATGGATTTCCTCCTCCAACATGTTGTGAGTCAAACGTTTTGATTGAAGTCCTTTAAGAGGTTAGGGCTATGGAGAGGAGCTTTCGGGGGATTTACAGTCGTTGTGTTTTATTCCTAGAGTGACTCTCCTCTTCTCAGGAGAATCACCACATCCCATGTTGACATGTCAGCCATGTTTAAGTTCAGCCAGCCAGCCAGCCATTCTCTCTGATCTTTCTATAGGTTTTAATACCCAGTAGACTGTTAAATATTCAGTTTACTCACACCTTCACTCATGGCTCTCCACTCATTTCAGACAAATTCATGAATAAGGCCAGTAAAGTGAACCAGAGTTCTGAGCCAAGGTTCCAAAATTGGTGCCATACCATCATTGCAAAGACAAACTTCCTGAAGTGAATGGAATTAAACTCCCCCCGTCTCTCTCCCCCTAGCGGGCAGACTCCAGCCGACTCAGACTTCCAGGTTCTGGAGATCGCCCGTAAACTGGAGATGTACGGCGTCCGGTTCCACCCTGCAGCCGACCGTGAGGGAACTAAGATCAACCTGTCCGTGGCTCACATAGGCCTGCAGGTCTTCCAGGTGAGGGGTAGTTCTACTGCTAATACACACGCACATACACACACACACAGGCACACACACTTACACATACAGGGGCACACGCACACGCACTCACAGGCATACACACACACACATACAGGGGCACACACACACATACAGGCACACGCACACACAGGCATACACACACACACACACGCACAGGCATACACACACACGTGCACGCACACAGGCGCGCACACACAGGCACGCGCGCACACACATACAGGCACACACACACACACACACACACACACACACACACACACACACACACACACACACACACACCCCGAGGCCTCATATCAGGTTTCAGATTTTTGTCTTCGGTCTCATTTTTTTCCCAGGGTAACACTAAAATAAACACCTTCAATTGGTCCAAGATCCGCAAGCTGAGCTTCAAGAGGAAACGCTTCCTGATCAAGCTATACCCAGAGGTTCATGTGAGTACTGGATTTCTTTCCTGAAAACATTGGAGGCTATCAGCAGTTGAAATAATAAAGCGTTTTTAGCCACCCCATGTTTTGGTAAAAATCTGAGGGTTGAAGACATGTAACCGCTGTCCAAGGGCTGACCATCCATGCTATCAAAAAATATAGTTTTAACCATGTTTAACGTTGATATTTACCTGTATCATTCATTTATAAGTCCAAAGATGGATGTAGCATCTGAAGATTCAACACATATTGGCAAATTGGGGGCCATCCAGGGTGTGAACGTGAACCTCTATCGTTGCACTATGACCCGTACAAGAAAAAAGAAATGTCTTTACAGATCCATCTAAAGAGATCTGTGTTTTATCACAATAGGCTGGAGGTAGGACTCCTGTGCCAAGTTCAAACCATATACAGTGCAATTGGCCCAGCGTCGTCCAGGGTAGGGGAGGGAATGGCCGGCAGGGATGTAGCTCAGTTGGTAGAGCATGGCGTTTGCAACGCCAGGGTTGTGGGTTCGTTTCCCAGGGGGGGGCCAGTATGAAAAAAAATAAAATGAAAAAAAATAATGTATGCACTCACTAAGTCGCTCTGGATAAGAGAGTCTGCTAAATTACTAAAATGTATTCAGACACTTTTCCACATTTTGTTACATTACAGCCTTATTCTAAAATTGATCTACACACAATACCCCCATGATGACAAAGCAAAAACAACAGTTAAAAAATAAATAAATAAGTAATTATAGCCTCGAGTCTTTTTGGGTATGATGCTACAAGCTTGGCACACCTGTATTTGGGGAGTTTCTCCCATTCTTCTCTGCAGATCCTCTCAAGCTCTGTCAGGTTGGATTGGGAGCGTTGCTGCACGTCTATTTTCAGGTCTCTTCAGAGATGTTGGATCGGGTTCAAGTCCGGGCTCTGTCTGGGCCACTCAAGGACATTCAGAGACTTGTCCCGAAGCCACTTCTGCGTTGTCTTGGCTGTGTGCTTAGGGTCGTTGTCCTGTTGGAAGGTGAACCTTAGCCCCAGTCTGAGGTCCTGAACGCTCTGGAGCAGGTTTTCATCAAGGATCTCTCTGTACTTTGCTCCGTTCATCTTTGCCTCGATCCTGAATACTTACACTACCGTTCAAAAGTTTGGGGTCACTTAGAAATGTCCTTGTTTCCGAAAGAAAAGCAATTTTTTTTTGTCCATTTAAAATAACATCAAATTTATCAGAAATACAGTGTAGACATTGTTAATGTTGTAAATGGCTATTGTAGCTGGAAACGGCTGATTTTTAATGGAATATCTACATAGGCGTACAGAGGCCCATTTATCAGCAACCATCAGTCCTGTGTTCCAATGGCACATTGTGTTTGCTAATCCAAGTTTATCATTTTAGAAGGCTAATTGTTCATTAGAAAACCCTTTTGCAATTATGTTAGCACAGATGAAAACTGTTGTGCTGATTTAAAGAAGCAATAAAACTGGCCTTCTTGAGACTAGTTTTAGAGGCAAATACATTAGAGTGTCCGGGATGCTGACCTTCTAGGCAGAGTTGCAAAGAAAAAGCCATATCTCAGACTGCCCACCTTAATCTTTTATTTTTATTGGCCAGTCTGAGATATGGCTTTTTCTTTGCAACTCTGCCTAGAAGGTCAGCATCCCGGAGTCGCCTCTTCACTGTTGATGTTGAGACTGGTGTTTTGCGGCTACTATTTAATGAAGCTGCCAGTTGAAGACCTGTGAGGCGTCTGTGTCTCAAACTAGACACTCTAATGTATTTGTCCTCTTGCTCAGTTGTGCACCGGGGCCTCACACTCCTCTTTCTATTCTGGTTAGAGCCAGTTTGCACTGTTCTGTGAAGGGAGTAGTACCCAGCGTTGTACGAGATCTTCAGTTTCTTGGCAATTTCTCGCATGGAATAGCCTTCATTTTTCAGAACACGAATAGACTGACGAGTTTCGGAAGAAAGTTATTTGTTTCTGGCCATTTTGAGCCTGTAATTGAACCCAGAATTGCTGATGCTCCACATACTCAACTAGTCTCAAGAAGGCCAGTTTTATTGCTTCTTTAATCAGCACAACAGTTTTCAGCTGTGCTAACATAATTTCAAAAGGGTTTTCTAATGATCAATTACATTTACATTTACATTTTAGTCATTTAGCAGACGCTCTTATCCAGAGCGACTTACAGTTAGTGAATACATTTTTTATTTTTTTATACTGGCCCCCCGTGGGAATCGAACCCACAACCCTGGCGTAGCAAACGCCATGCTCTATCAACTGAGCTACATCCCTGCCGGCCATACCCTCCCCTACCCTGGACGACGCTGGGCCAATTGTGCGCCGCCCATGAGTCTCCCGGTCGCGGCCGGCTGCGACAGAGCCTGGATTCGAACCAGGATCTCTAGTGGCACAGTTAGCACTGCGATGCGGCGCAATTAGCCTTTTAAAATGATAAACTTGGATTAGCAAACAACGTGCCATTGGAACATAGGACTGATGGTTGCTGATAATGAGCCTCTGTGCGCCTATGTAGATATTCCCTAAAAAATCTGCCATTTCCTGCTACAATAGCCATTTACAACATGAACAATGTCTACACTGTATTTCTGATCAATTTGATGTTATTTTAATGGACAAAAAAAATGCTTTTCTTTCAAAAACAAGGACATTTCTAAGTGACCCCAAACTTTTGAATGGTAGTGTATGTAAATAAGGTATTTCTGTTTTTTGTGTCTTTAATAAATGTGCAAAAATTTCTAAACCTGTTTTCGCTTTGTCATTATGGGTATTGTGTGTAGATCGTTGAGGATTTGTATTTTATTTAATACATTTTAGAATAAGGCTGTAACGTAACAAAATGTGGAAAAAGTGAAGGGGTCTGAATACTTTCCGAAGGCACTGAACATGTTTACTGCAAGATGAGTAATATTTTATTGGACCACTGTGGGGCGGCAGGTAGCTTAGTGGTTAAGAGCGTTGTGCCAGTAACCGCAAGGTCGCTGGTTCTAATCCCCGAGCCGACTAGGTGAAAAATGTGTCGATGTGCCCTTGAGCAAGGCACTTAACCCTAATTGCTCCTGTAAGTCGCTCTGGATAAGAGCGTCTGCTAAATGACTAAAAATGTAAATGTAAATAACTGTTGTTTTTTTTTTATTCATGCTTTCAAGTATCCTCGGGGACTAAATGCAGATATTGTTTGATGTTTTTTTTTGTTTTTTACCCCAAAAAATATAAAGCTGTATTCAATTTAATTGTAGGGTCCTCATCAGGATACCTTGGAGTTCCAGATGGCCAGTCGGGACCAGTGTAAGGTGTTCTGGAAGAACTGTGTGGAACACCACTCATTCTTCCGCCTCTTGGATCAGCCGCAGCCCAAGTCCAAAGCCCTTTTCTTTAGCAGGGGATCCTCGTTCAGATACAGGTATCTCTGCTTTCTGCTGAATCATACGGCGGTAGATTTTGTTAAAATAAATTGAACATCATGTTGAGGCAAATTTTCACTGATGTTTAGTGTACCATGTAGGATACAGTGAGGGGAAATAAGTATTTGACCCCCTCTCAATCAGAAAGATTTCTGGCTCCCAGGTGTCTTTTATACAGGTAACGAGCTGAGATTAGGAGCACACTCTTAAAGGGAGTGCTCCTAATCTCAGTTTGTTACCTGTATAAAAGACACCTGTCCACAGAAGCAATCAATCAATCAGATTCCAAACTCTCCACAATGGCCAAGACCAAAGACCTCCAAGGATGTCAGGGAAAAGATTGTAGACCTACACAAGGCTGGAATGGGCTACAAGACCATCGCCAAGCAGCTTGGTGAGAAGGTGACAACAATGGAAGAAACACAAAATAACTGTCAATCTCCCTCTGCCTGGGGCTCCATGCAAGATCTCACCTCGTGGAGTTGCAATGATCATGAGAACGGTGAGGAATCAGTCCAGAACTTCACGGGAGGATCTTGTCAATGATCTCAAGGCAGCTGGGACCATAGTCACCAAGAAAACAATTGGTAACACACTATGCCGTGAAGGACTGAAATCCTGCAGCTCCCGCAAGGTCCCCCTGCTCAAGAAAGCACATATACAGGCCTGTCTGAAGTTTGCCAATGAACATCTGAATGATTCAGAGGAGAACTGGGTGAAAGTGTTGTGGTCAGATGAGACCAAAATCGAGCTCTTTGCCATCAACTCAACTCGCCGTGTTTGGAGGAGGAGGAGGAATGCTGCCTATGACCCCCAAGAACACCATCCCCACCGTCAAACATGGAGGTGGAAACATTATGCTTTGGGGGTGTTTTTCTGCTAAGGGGACAGGACAACTTCACCGCATCAAAGGGACGATGGACGGGGCCATGTACCGTCAAATCTTGGGTGAGAACCTCCTTCCCTCAGCCAGGGCATTGAAAATGGGTCGTGGATGGGTATTCCAGCATGACAATGACCCAAAACACACGGCCAAGGCAACAAAGGAGTGGCTCAAGAAGAAGCACAATAAGGTCCTGGAATGGCCTAGCCAGTCTCCAGACCTTAATCCCATAGAATATCTGTGGAGGGAGCTGAAGGTTCGAGTTGCCAAACGTCAGGCTCTAAACCATAATGACTTGGAGAAGATCTGCAAAGAGGAGTGGGACAAAATCCCTCCTGAGATGTGTGCAAACCTGGTGGCCAACTACAAGAAATGTCTGACCTCTGTGATTGCCAACAAGGGTTTTGCCACCAAGTACTAAGTCATGTTTTGCAGAGGGGTCAAATACTTATTTCCCTCATTAAAATGCAAATCAATTTATAACATTTTTGACATGCGTTTTTCTGGATTTTTTTGTTATTCTGTCTCTCACTGTTCAAATAAACCTACCATTAAAATTATAGACTGATCATGTCTATGTCAGTGGGCAAACTTACAAAATCAGCAGGGGATCAAATACTTTTTCCCCTCACTGTACAGCTTGAACCCATATTAGACTCTATGGCTTGGTGTTCAAGGACTTGTGCTGTTGTTGTTTGATGGCTTCTGTTTTGTGACTCTGTCTGGTTTAGTGGGAGGACCCAGAAGCAACTAGTGGAGTATGTCAAAGACAGCGGAGCAAGGAGGACACCATATCAGAGGTGTGTGCCTTCTCTCTGTCTCCCTCTCTCTCTCCCTCTCTCTCTCTCTCTCCCTGTCTCGCTCTCTTTCTCTCTGTCTCTCGCTCTCTTTCTCTCTCTCTCTCTCTCTCTCACTAAGAGTCAGTTACAACATAACTTCCTCCATGTGTCCTTGACCTCTGTTTAACTCTCATGTGGTCTCCTGTCTCTATCTGTCAGGAGGAACAGTAAGGTGAGGATGTCAGCTCGATCCCTTGCCCACGATGTGCCAAAACAGGTCAGTGGGATTCCAAGACTAATGTGTCTCTGACAGGGTTAGGGTTAATGCATCTTTCTGACAGGGTTAGGGTTAATGCTTTCTATAATATCACTTGATGAAGGAGGTGCAGAGTCATTGGAAACTAATGGAACTCTCTCTCTATCTCTCTCTGTCTCTCTCTATCTCTCTCTGTCTCTCTCTGTCATGTCTTTTCAGACGTTGTCATTCAATGACAGCCTGCGGGCGCCAGGTTCCCCGTCCTCTGCGACCGAGTCCTTCCACTCCATGCAAGTCTTCAGCTCCCACCCATGTCCGGAGCCCCAAACTCAGTCTCCACAGCTTCCTCCCCAGAGCCAGGCCCAGTCTCCACAGCCTCCTCCCCAGCAGCAACAGACCCAGCTCCTGCCGCCACAGCTGGCCAGACCCTCCAGCCCCCCAGCGAAGGAGGACCCCCACAAGGCCACCGGCGTCCCCCCATGTCACCACGCCTTCTCACAAGGTGCCCCAAGTTACCAGGCGGCAGGAGACTGCAGCCCCTCGTTTGTGTGTGTAGAGAGTAGAGCTTCCCATCCACAACAGCAGCCCTCCCAAAATGGCAATGAGGATACTGAGCGGGGTGGAGGGTGGGGGACGAGGTGCACGGGGAGAGGAGGAGGGGGGGGGGAGATGAGAGTGTTTGAGGCGGAGCTTCTCCGAGCCAGGCAGAAGCCCCTGTTACCATTGGCTAACAACCAGCTCCATGTCACAGAGGAGTTCATAGATGATGACCCCACTGAGATGTCATTCTACGGTGGCGGGGCTGAGGCCTATTACGGCTATGAGGAGAAGTGGGGTCAGTATGGTGGTTATGGGGAGGGTGGTGGTGGAGAGGGTGGTTATGGGGAGGGTGGTGGTGGAGAGGGTGGTTATGGGGAGGGTGGTGGTGGAGAGGGTGGTTATGGGGAGGGTGGTGGTGTGGACCTCACTAAAACCAGGGTCTTCGGCCTGGGTCTGGAGGACCTGAACAGGAATACTCACCCCTTCTCTGAGACCAGCTCTCTGGTCAACAACAGGTCAGAGTGTAGTTCCCTTGACCACCTGGGGCTTAGTTCCGCAGGTGACTCCAGGTCTCTGGGCTTCGGCGGCCCAGACTCCTCCTCCTCCCTCCGCCTCCCGGGCTCCGAGACGAGCTCCATGGTTAACTTCCCGGCGTACTCGGTCCGCTCCGAGACGAGCTCGGCGGTGCAGTTCAGTGACCTAGTTGAGCAACTAGAGCATCTGAGCTATCCTCCTACGGCCACGGAGGGGTCGGCTAACGGCAGCGACGATTCTGACTCCGACTGGGGTTCGGACAGCGGCCTGCCCCCTGAGCAGAACCTGTTCTATAGCAACCCCCTAGCGGGAGGGCCAGGTGGGGTGGAGGGGTTCCTTCTGCAGTGTCATGACCTGCAGGCCCTAGCCCTGGGGGAATCCTCTGGTGGACCCCCCCACATTAACATGTGAAGGCCCTGATCACTAAATGAATGGCTATATAGGCAGTCACACTGCTTACTTAGCTAACGTTACAAAATATTATTGTGGTTTTGGTGAAGATTTGAATATTCGCTGAACATTTTGAATCTTAATTTTGTGATTTGGAGAACGGCCCCACTTCTCACTCATTGGATGCCGGTCACATTTACCTTTTTTTAGACAGATGTTTACCCAGACATCATAGCTACTAAATGACTGTTCTCCCTCCAGCTCTGCTTTTCGGTTCCGGTCATGCTTGTGTTATTGAGACGGGGATCTTTTTAAGACCTCTTTTAGGCTTCATAACGGTGGTCTGCATTGCAGCCGGCCACTCGTGTTGCATAGCATGGTTCATTAACTGTAAGAGCGCAATACTGAAGTGTAAGCGGTTCGAGTGCAGGGGTAGAACGAACATAACATGATCGCCTACGTGGCTTTGCCTTAATGGTTGTAGAGTTATTTGATGGGATATGGTTGCTGTTATCCCCCCTAGCATTACAGCAAATTGCTCTAAAGTACTTTGTGGTTTTGAATCTGTCGGTACCGTTGTGGCGATTTTTTGCGCTCTTTGTCCACTCTTCCGTAACCACCGCGCTACGCAGTCTTTGACCGCGCTTCGATTTTTAAGGAAAATATTTCTTATGTTTTCAAGACACGTGGTGCTTATTCAGAATAAGACATACAAATGTATTGCGACGTGAATGTTTGAGGAGAATATTTCTACAAGCGATCGCTGTTGATTGTCTGGCATCCTGAAGAATATACTATTTCACCGTTTGTTGAGGTTTAATCTTGTAACCTGCAAGGATGTAGGTTCAGACTCAATACAGCTTTTGATTTTTAAAATATAATCCAATCGATTTTAGGAGATCGGCGGCTGATTCAGGGGATTCAGACTGTAGGCGTCTCTTTGACTTGAAGACGAGTCTAAATGTAACACTCCTAACGGTAAATTAGATTTTTTTATTTTAATAGCACTTTTCATAACTAATAGTATTTTATTTTTTAAAAACATGTCTTAAATTTACATTAAAATAGTAGGCAATGATCTGTGATTGTCACATGCTTTTTTTGTGAATCAAAAATTCATATTTGTGTCATACCGCTCAGATCTCAGGGGTAGTAACGAAATCAATGATGATCCTTCATCAGTGTAAACGTAGTCCAGTAAATCCTTCATTGGCCTAACATAGTCTAGTAGTATATCCAGTGTGTTCTCTGTCTGAAAGAGGTTATACAGGCATAGGGGACTGTTAAAACGTACAGATCTTTAGCAGACGGCTGCTAAAGTTAGAAATTCAACATTGGCCTGCGTCCCAAATGACACCCTGGTTCCCTACATAGTGCACTACTTTTGACCAGAGGCCCTCCTAATAAAGGCACTACAATCTGCGTCTTACAGAGCCCTTTTTATATCAGGCTGAAGATTTTGTTCCGTTGAGACATCTGCTGGTCCGTAATAACCTTGACTTTCCTGTCCCGTTGCCATATCTGTCTGAGTGACGACACAGCCCCTGCCTCCGTCTGGGGTTCATCTCCGTCTGGGGTTCATCTCCGTCTGGGGTTCATCTCCGTCTGGGGGTTCATCTCCGTCTGGGGTTCATCTCCGTCTGGGGGTTCATCTCCGTCTGGGGTTCATCTCCGTCTGGGGTTCATCTCCGTCTGGGGTTCATCTCCGTCTGGGGTTCATCTCCGTCTGGGGTTCATCTCCGTCTGGGGTTCATCTCCGTCTGGGGTTCATCTCCGTCTGGGGTTCATCTCCGTCTGGGGTTCATCTCCGTCTGGGGGTTCATCTCCGTCTGGGGTTCATGTTAGGTACCGGGTTAGCGGAGTATCAGGCTATATCTCAGAGGTTTCAAGTCATGTTGAGATTTTATTAAGAAAAGATGTAGGCGTCACATTTTTCTGTGCATGACATGAATGAAACAAGACACACCAGCACATTTTTAGATTGGAGTCGGGGTAGATTTGGAGTCGGGGTAGATTTGGAGTCGGGGTAGATTTGGAGTCGGGGTAGATTTGGAGTCGGGGTAGATTTGGAGTCGGGGTAGATTTGGAGTCGGGGTAGATTTGGAGTCTGTGTAGATTTCAGTTTAAAGAATGTAGGCAGTGTGTTATACTGTTATACACACCACATCCAACAACGTGAATGTACTTTTAACACACCCATGTAACAAACATATGAAGTTTCTGCTTCAATGATAACAGTAGCTAGTATGCCAATAAATTAGAAGCTGTTGTAGATGTCTAATGTGTACTATAAGCTAAGATGGAAGCCCTCGAGTAAACAGTAAGAAGCATTTATACTTCAAACCTGGTTTTGTATTCCTTCAGTGAAAAAATCAATGGGTAATCCAATGAAGCGCTTAACAAATGATCTAATGAAGTTGTACTATGTCACCATATCATTGTGCTGGAGGTGATTTTTTTTTAAATGTAGCTGGATTTAAAAAACTCCTTGTATCTGTTTACTGTAAACATGTTGCGTGAGGTTTTACACACAGTCTATAATCACTTCCCGAAGCTGCATCGGAGGCACTTCAAGACAATAACCCAACAGCCGCAGTAACAACAGGGACTTTTCTCACTTCGGTCCTTCATCTTGTCACTTTTATATAACCTGCCATTTTTGAGATTCTTCTTTAGCGTTTTCATTTATATGTTTCTTCTGTAATATCACTTGATGAATGAACTGCAGCCATAAACCACGACCTTTAGTAGGTCCAGTCCAGTGACGTGTTGTGGTCCATAGCAGTGGTGTTGACATCCAAGCCTCAGAAATGTGTTTGGGGGTTTCTATTTGGTTCGCAGTAGGGAACAGTGTGGGGAAACAATTGACCAAGTGCCATGGTGCATAAAGTCCTGTTGAATCAAAATAGGCTTGGAGTCCCAAATGGCACCCTATTCCCTACATAGTGCAATATGGACCCTGGTCAATAGTAGTGCGCACTACAAAGGGTACCATTTGGGACTCGGCCATTGAAATAGTCAGTGGCGTGCTTCTCTACTTTGATGACGTCATTTCCTCCTCATAACGATCTAAACTCCACAAGTTCCATTTTTTAATTTCCTGTCATTTTGAAGCAGCTAGCTATAATCTGCCCGAAGGCCTCCGACTAGGCGTACTACCGACGCACACTATTCTGTTCCAGTGCGTTTTTAGAACAGAATCTATTTGGATTTGTCTTCTGTAGCAAGGTAGAGTCTGCTCACTCTGAAGGTTATTTACGTTTTTAGTCATTTAGCAGATGCTCCTATCCAGAGCGACTTGGGCTTCAGTGCTTTGCTCAAGGGCACATTGGTCGAAATTTTTTTTTTTTTCACCTTGTCGGCTCGGCGATTTAAAACCAGCTGGAGTCTATGGACCTTCAGCAGTACTGTTTTGACTAATGTTGCTCTCAATTCCTCAAGCCTTTATTATTTGACTCATTCAGTTCATATGTATTCATATAATGGATCGCTGATGCTAAGGGGTGAATTTTAAGATTCTGTTTGAAATATTTTTGTGTTTTCTACATGAATGTCAAAATGGGGGTTGGGGGGTATATTTGAGTGATTGCTACATGCGCTTATGAATGTAAAAGTGGGGGTGGGGGGGAGTATATTTGAGTGATTTCAACATGAATGTCAAAATGGGGGTGGGGGGCGTATTCTACATGCGCTTATGAATGTCAAAAGGGCGGTGAGGAGGGGGTACGTTTTTTTTTTTTTTTTTATACTACTTGGCGATCAAGAAAACCAACTCATATTTCAGCTTGTTACTTTAGTTGCTCTCTCTAAAATGCTACAACGCTGTTCTCATTGTCATTTTGGTCAAATTCCTAGAACTACACTTTAATGTCCCCTTCTCAGAAGTGTTCTTAGAAGTGTGCTTGCGGAGCCTCGCTCTCTACCGTCACAAGTGAGGAAAGCGGCAGTCCCCTGAGCCTCCTAGGGGGTTAGGTCAAAGTTCAAATACCCAGAGAACACACAAGAATGCACAGACCCACACAGCCTTGCATTTCCGCTCGTAGATGTCTGACTTGCAGTTGTTGGCCTCTGTTGGATCATTTAACTTTGATTCGTGCCTGCAGATTCACCTCCACCTCTAGAATCAAGTGCATGATGAACTAAGATAATTATTAATCTAGCTTTTAATATACTGAAGCTTGCAACTGCCGCTTATATAATGACATCAAATAATGCAACACACATTTCTTAATGAACATGTATGGTTACTGATTTTTAAACAAAGTGTACTTATGTTTGTATGTTTTTCCTCTTAAGAATAAAGTAATCACTTTTGGGTACCTTAAATGTCAGACTTAAAATTCATTTTTAGACATTTTCTTGATTACTTTCAATCAAGGAAGCAGAGAAACGTGCAGAAGGGGTTTTGGTGATCAATTCTGTGGCTTTGGAATTTGAATAATGCTCTACTGAATTTTGACAGTCATCAACTGGATATTCTTATTTTTATTTTTTTCATGTTCTCAGTGGAAATTGTACATGTCAAAATGAACATTTGAAACACCGATTGCTTAAACAGATGGTTCCGACCAAAAGTGTTGATTTTTTTATACTGTTTTAAACTGATGGATAATATCCCAGGCTTTTTTGTTGTTGTTGTTGTTGTTGATAAACTACAGCTAAACCTGCCTATGCATCACACTAAGAAACTGTACGGCTGCGTAGTATTGGAGACTGACTGGCTGACGCTCCACCTTGTCCAGGAGTGGAGGAGGAATGCTAGAAGTGGCGTCTGGACCGATTCCCCTTGCCCTCGCTCCACCTAACCCTACCTCAAACCCTCCAGCGTCTACCCCGAACCCTCCAGCGTCTACCCCGAACCCTCCAGCGTCTACCCCGAACCCTCCAGCGTCTACCCCGAACCCTCCAGCGTCTACCCCGAACCCTCCAGCGTCTACCCCGAACCCTCCAGCGTCTACCCCGAACCCTCCAGCGTCTACCCCGAACCCTCCTACTGTAGCAGTGTCTAGTTAGACATTTTTACGTTTGCATTTTAGCCATTTTTGCAGACGCTCTTATCCAGAGCGACTTACAGGAGCAATTAGGGTTAAGTGCCTTGCTCAAGGGCACGTCGGCAGATTTTTCACCTAGTCGGCTCGGGGATTAGAACCAGCGACCTTTCGGTCACTGGCACAACGCTCTTAACCACTAAAGCTACCTGCCGCCTCCAGTGAACCGGCTCTGCACCTGAGGTTTTCATCCCAACCACACTCTCACACTCGGGGGGCAAACTGCTTAGACCTAGTGGTTGCCTGGTCCAGTAATCCTTTGTGTTGTACTTCTCTAACTATCTCAATAGGTCCCTCTGGTTACTAGGTCAAAAAATACATTTAATAACAGTATCTAGGTTGGGGAGACATTTGATCTTCAATTCTATATCCTTTTGGAAATTGCTAACGTTCTTAATGTTTACATGCCACTATCATTCCTATGGTGTTGTATAACCACTGTGCCTGGCCAGTGCATGTAGTTTAGGATTAGGGCTTCATCTAAGGCTTAAAATACAGGAGCTGTCTGCTTTGTTCAGAATTAGAATACAAACACATGTTCCTTATTTTAATCTAGTCTGTGTCCCAAATGCCACCCTATTCCCTAGATAGTGCACTACTTTTGACTAGTTCCCTATATACTGCACTACTTTTGACAGAGCCCTTGGGGTGCTCCTCAAATACTACATTCCACAGCCTTTGTGTGCGCGCACGCTCCCTGTTTAGACAGGCTCTCTGCCAAGTCATTCCACAAAGCAAACCCCTCCTTCCCGTGACTGGGCTGTCCATCCCCTGTCCCCCTTCCCGTGACTGGGCTGTCCATCCCCTCTCCCCCTTCCTGTGACTGGGCTGTCCATCCCCTCTCCCCCTTCCTGTGACTGGGCTGTCCATTCCCTCTCCCCCTTCCTGTGACTGGGCTGTCCATCCCCTCCCCCTTCCTGTGACTGGGCTGTCCATCCCCTCCCCCTTCCTGTGACTGGGCTGTCCATCCCCTCCCCCTTCCTGTGACTGGGCTGTCCATTCCCTCTCCCCCTTCCTGTGACTGGGCTGTCCATTCCCTCTCCCCCTTCCTGTGACTGGGCTGTCCATTCCCTCTCCCCCTTCCTGTGACTGGGCTGTCCATCCCCTCTCTCCCTCCCTGTGACTGGGCTGTCCATCCCCTCTCCCCCTTCCTGTGACTGGGCTGTCCATCCCCCCTCCCCCTTCCTGTGACTGGGCTGTCCATCCCCCCTCCCCCTTCCTGTGACTGGGCTGTCCATCCCCTCTCCCTCCCTGTGACTGGGCTGTCCATCCCCTCTCCCCCTCCCTGTGACTGGGCTGTCCATCCCCCCTCCCCCTTCCTGTGACTGGGCTGTCCATCCCCTCTCCCCCTTCCTGTGACTGGGCTGTCCATCCCCTCTCCCCCTTCCTGTGACTGGGCTGTCCATCCCCTCTCTCCCTCCCTGTGACTGGGCTGTCCATCCCCCCTCCCCCTTCCCTGTGACTGGGCTGTCCATCCCCTCTCCCCCTTCCTGTGACTGGGCTGTCCATCCCCTCTCTCCCTCCCTGTGACTGGGCTGTCCATCCCCTCTCTCCCTCCCTGTGACTGGGCTGTCCATCCCCTCTCCCCCTTCCTGTGACTGGGCTGTCCATCCCCCCTCCCCCTTCCTGTGACTGGGCTGTCCATCCCCTCCCCCTCCCTGTGACTGGGCTGTCCATCCCCTCTCCCCCTTCCTGTGACTGGGCTGTCCATCCCCTGTCCCCCTTCCTGTGACTGGGCTGTCCATCCCCTCTCCCCCTTCCTGTGACTGGGCTGTCCATCCCCTCTCCCCCTTCCTGTGACTGGGCTGTCCATCCCCTCTCCCTCCCTGTGACTGGGCTGTCCATCCCCTCTCCCCCTTCCTGTGACTGGGCTGTCCATCCCCTCTCCCCCTTCCTGTGACTGGGCTGTCCATCCCCTCTCCCCCTTCCTGTGACTGGGCTGTCTATCCCCTCTCCCCCTTCCTGTGACTGGGCTGTCCATCCCCTCTCCCCCTTCCTGTGACTGGGCTGTCCATCCCCTCTCCCCCTTCATGTGACTGGGCTGTCCATCCCCTCTCCCCCTTCCTGTGACTGGGCTGTCCATCCCCTCTCTCCCTCCCTGTGACTGGGCTGTCCATCCCCTCCCCCTTCCTGTGACTGGGCTGTCCATCCCCTCCCCCTCCCCCATCCATGTGTAGAGACAAGAGGCCACAGACTGGAATGTTCCTCCCCCTCCTATGTAGAGAGACTGTAGACCAGGGATCATAAACTAGATTCAGCCGCGGGCCGATTTTTAATTTTCTTCAGTGGACGTTCAGTGGCTGGAACATAATTACAAATAATTTGTAGACTGCAAGTTGACCGCAAGAAGTCCAAACAGATGTCTGACTAAAACAATAATTTCAAACCTTGCTTATATTTGTATACGATCACGTCTCTGTTATATGTGGGAATACTTGAACAGATTTCCTAAATTAAAATCACTTGGAGCTGAGTTCCTGGTGTTTTTACAGTATTTATGTCCAACAATAAAATAAATAAAACACTTTTTTTTTTTTTTCTTGCTCAGAAAACTTGGGGGGGTGCCAAATACGACCAACCGCGGGCCGCCAGTTGGAGAACCCTGCTGTAGACTGCGTTTTCTCCCCCTTCTGTGTAGAGACTGCAGACTGTGCTATCTATCCATCCCCTCGGTCTCCGCCCGTCCTGTGTCGTCCCCCATGGGGCTTTATAACAGTTAAACTATAAACCACCGCCTGTCTACCAGGCCAGGCCGTCCCCGGGCTGTTCGGAGCCGTGACTCAGGGAACGGTTTCCAGGTCGGAGAGGAACCTTGTTCTTTTCTCTCTCCTTCCTGGTCTGTCCTTCTGTTTCTCTCTTCTTCCTGGTCTGTCCTTCTGTTTCTTCTTCCTGGTCTGTTTATCTCTTCTTCCTGGTCTGTTTCTCTCTTCTTCCTGGTCTGTTTCTCTCTTCTTCCTGGTCTGTTTCTCTCTTCTTCCTGGTCTGTTTCTCTCTTCTTCCTGGTCTGTTTCTCTCTTCTTCCTGGTCTGTCCTTCTGTTTCTTCTTCCTGGTCTGTTTCTCTCTTCTTCCTGGTCTGTTTCTCTCTTCTTCCTGGTCTGTTTCTCTCTTCTTCCTGGTCTGTTTCTCTCTTCTTCCTGGTCTGTCCTTCTGTTTCTTCTTCCTGGTCTGTTTCTCTCTTTTGAGAAATGGGAGAACAGCTGTGACTTTCTGTGGCTCTGTCAGGAAGAGTACAACCTATAATGTCTCACTGGTGTGGAGTTTTATTCTCCCCACTTCCTCCAATAGGGAATTATCACATAGCAGACTCTGGCTGCTTCCCAAATGGCACCCTATTCCGTATTTGGTGCACTACTTTTGACTGGGGCTCATAGGGCTCTGGTAAAAGTAGTGCACTATAAAGGGAATAGGGCTGCCATTTGGGAAACCGCTTCAGTCAGTTCTCTAATGTAATCAGCTTCATATAAGAGCTGGTGATAAATCATTCTAGGGGACTGCAGCTCTGAAAACATGTGGGACCGATTATTTACCTTGCGCTCTCTCCTTTTCATGTCAAACCGTGTGTGTGTGTGTGTGTGTGTGTGTGTGTCAGTGCGAGAGCATTTGGGACTGTAACGAGAGTGTGTGTGTGAGAGACTGTGTGTGAGAGCGTGAAAGATTTGTTTGACGAACTCTTCAGCTTGTTTCTATTGAAGAACAGAGGAAGTTGTCATACAGTTAACAGCCTGTTGCATTATGGTTCTGTGAAATGGGATAATGCAGTTTGGATGAGCAATAATAACCTTTTATTAGCATATTTAATCAAAAAATATTTTTACAAATAGGCTACAAATGTATCCCTGAACCATGGTTCTACATCTATTTCCCTGAATGAAGCGGCCTGTGTGATTTTTTTTTTGTTGTTGCCTGGATGTTCCCCTCACTTTTTTCCAAAGCAGAGGCTTGTAATGTATAGAGCAGGTCCCTCCTGTTCCCATAAGCACCCATCCATCCCTCCTGCGGGAATCATTAGAAATATAGAGGCTTATTTTAATGTCATGTTAGGGTGTGTCGTTTTCACTCATGCTTTGTGTAGAGACAAATGTTTTGTTCGGGATAACAGAGGAGAGACTATGTGGTACTCTGAGTGTTGTCTGTCTTGTACATGGGTTTGATATGGAGTGATACACTACATGACCAAAAGTATGTGGACACCTGCCCGTCGACACTGCTCCAGAGTCCAATGGCGGCGAGCTTTACGCCGACGCTTGGCATTGCGCATGGTGATCTTAGGCTTGGGTGCGACTGCTCAGCCATGGTAACCCATTTCATGAAGCTCCCGACGAACAGTTATTGTGCTGACGTTGCTTCCAGAGGCAGTTTGGAACTCTGTAGTGAGTGTTGCAACCGAGGACAGACAATTTATACGTGCTACTCGCTTCAGCTCTCGGCGGTCCAGTTCTGTGAGCTTGTGTGGCCTACCACTTCACAACTGAGCCGTTGTTGCTCCTAGACGTTTCCAACAGCACTTAGTTGACCGGGGCAGCTCTAGCAGGGCAGAAATTTGACTAACTGACTTATTGGAAAGGTGGCATCGTATGACGGTGCCACGTTGAAAGTCACTGAGCCAATGTTTGTCTATGGAGATTGCATTGCTGTGTGCTCGATCTTTTTATTTTTATACACCTGTCAGTAACGGGTGTGGCTGAAAAATAGCTGAATCCACTAATTTGAAGGGGTGTCCACATACTTCTGTGTACATGGTGTACTAGTGCCAGCAGAGATGGAATTTCAATTCAATAATGTCGACTTTGACACATTTGAAATGCAATTCGTAGTTTGACGTGTCTTTTTTTTTGTTACGCCTTCCTCTCTCCAGGGTCCTCTATGGACAGCCCCCAGCTCTCCCCGTTCAACTCCAAGAGCTCTCCCTTCTGCCTGTCCCCCTCCTTCCAGATGTCTACGCTGAGTCTCCCGGGGGCGGGCCAGGCCCCCTCGCCACTACAGAGCCCCATCCTGACTGAGGTGGGCACCAACGGGCTGGAGGAGGAGGAGGAAGGCAGGAGGAAGGTACACTGCCTGCCTCTATCGATCTGTCAGTTGATTCATTTAATCAACCTGTCGTTCAATCACATTTGTTTAGGTGGATTTTTTTTTTTTTTACGTGGTGATTTGTTCAATCATAATTGTAAGAGGTAACAAACTGTCCTTTCCTATTAAAAAAAAAATATATATATATATATATATATATATATATATATATATATATATATATATATATATATATATAGAAATAAAAAAGATTATAAATCTTCTCCAGAGTTCCATAAACGTTATTTTGATAGGTCTATGAAAGCCTGCAATTTGCACACAGTAATGTCGCATGAAATTTATCAGGGCCAAATTCACTTTTATTTTAATATTTTATGAGCTATATTTTCCATGAAGCTGTTTTTGATTTATTGCCTGAATACTGTGTGTATCCAGTGTTGACATGACCGGTGTTCTCGTTCCTCAGCGATATCCCACCGATAAGGCCTACTTCATTGCCAAAGAGATTTTAACCACAGAGAGGACCTACCTGAAAGACCTAGAGGTCATCACAGTGGTGAGCGATTCATGCAGTGTGTGTCTCATCTGTGGCTGTGTACAATATTTTTATTTTTTTGATCCGATAACCTGGAACCCAGATCAGTTTGCGGTCTTGCCGTAAGGCTCTGTCGTAGCCGGCCGCGACCGGGAGACCCATGGGGCGGCGCACAATTGGCCCAGCGTCGTCCAGGGTAGGGGAGGGAATGGCCGGCGGGGATGTAGCTCAGTTGGTAGAGCATGGCGTTTGCAACGCCAGGGTTGTGGGTTCAATTCCCAAAATAATGTATGCACTCACTAACTGTAAGTCGCTCTGGATAAGAGCGTCTGCTAAATGACTAAAATGTAAAACATTTAATTGTAAGAATAGGCAACACAGCACAAACTGGTCTGGGACCAGGCTTTGTGTTCTAGTGCTAAAATCTGTGTGGCCCCTTTTCTCTCTCTCTCTCTCCCGTCAGTGGTTCCGCAGTGCTGTGATCAAAGAGAATGCTATGCCAGAGGGTCTGATGACTCTGCTGTTCTCCAACATCGACCCCATTTACGAGTTCCACCGGGGATTCCTCAAGGAGATAGACCAGAGACTAGCTTTATGGTCAGTGCTGCTCTCCTCACATTTTGTCTACATATACAAAACATTACACTAATGCTGCGGTAATCTACATATTCAAAACATTACACCTAATGCTGTGGTAATCTACATATTCAAAACATTACACTAATGCTGTGGTAATCTACATATTCAAAACATTACACTAATGCTGCGGTAATCTACATATTCAAAACATTACACCTAATGCTGCGGTAATCTACATATTCAAAACATTACACTAATGCTGTGGTAATCTACATATTCAAAACATTACACTAATGCTGTGGTAATCTACATATTCAAAACATTACACTAATGCTGTGGTAATCTACATATTCAAAACATTACACCTAATGCTGCGGTAATCTTATCACATGAGAAGATCTATGTTCTGAGCCTTACTGTCAAAGAGAAGAGGACGGCCTCAATCCTATTTATTTGAATTTAATTTTAAAAAATTGAGACTTTTTTTTTTTTACTGCGGTCTTTTTTACTGTCAAAGCTACAGTATGTAGTCAGAAGTATTTTGGTTGTGTCACCAGGGAGGGGCGCTCTAATGCTCATGTGAAGGGAGACTACCAGCGGATTGGAGACGTCATGCTGAGGAACATGTGTACTCTCAAGGTGAGACCGGACAGGTTACTACTACACGCTTATAGTCAGATGAGGGGCTGTGTGACCGGGGTAAACCGTCTTAATTCCACTGTCATGCGTAAGCTTAGTACTGCGTCTGTTTTGCATTAAGTTGGAAAAGGGGGATGGAAGTGATTTTTTTTTAACGCGGTGTCCACACGACTCAGACCATTACTGTGTTTTATAAAGGGATCCCGGCTTGAGCTTGTAGTTCTCTCCTCAGGAGTTCACCAGCTACCTGCAGAAACACGACGAGGTGCTGACCGAGCTGGAGAAGGCCACCAAGCGTCTGAAGAAGCTGGAGACGGTCTATAAGGAGTTTGAGCTTCAGAAGGTGTGTTACCTGCCTCTGAACACGTTCCTCCTGAAGCCCATCCAACGCCTCATGCACTACAAACTGATCCTGGAGAGACTGTGTAAACACTACGCCCCAGACCACGCCGACCACAACAACTGCAGAGGTGAGAATGCTACGGGGCTGATGGGTGGGACGTCCCTTAGAGCGATCCTGAACCCTCCTGTATGGATCCTTAATCCTCCTGTATATACCCCTCTCCCCTTCCCTGTCTACAGAGGCCCTGAAGGAGGTGGCAGAAATGACCACTCAGCTCCAGAGTAGTTTGATCCGCCTGGAGAACTTCCAGAAGCTGTCTGAGCTCCAGAGAGACCTGATTGGCATCGAGAACCTCACTGCACCCGGCAGGGTGAGTCTAGAACCTCACTGCACCCGGTAGGGTGAGTCTAGAACCTCCTAGAGGGAGACTGGGCACCAGGTCCAGGAGATAGACTTGAACACTTAGTGACTTGACTAAATCAAACTCTTACTAAGTTCTGTAGCATGAATGAGTGTTTGGGTGCTGTAGCGATTAGAGTAATCTGACTGTTGTGAAGAAGATGGCCAGCACTCACAAATAAAGTATAACTGAGATGTGGTCAGGGTGAGTCTAGTATTCAGTAGATGTAGGAAAATAACAATATCTAATGCTACTTTTCTGGTTCTCAGGAGTTCATTCGAGAGGGCTGTCTTTACAAGCTGACCAAAAAAGGGCTGCAGCAAAGGATGTTTTTCCTGGTGAGTAATGGTGTTTCCGTTTCAACAATCCCTTCGTTTTGGATTTCTATCTTTATACAAGCTGAGAAAACGATCAGTATCGTTCAGACAACGAGAGATGAATCTCCTCTCTGATTGTCTCCTGTATTATTTACATTAGTCATTTAGCAGGCTCTTATCCAGAGAGACTTCATCTACACTGTTCTACACCAGTAGAGGTATCTCAATGAGACAAACCTGTACAAATAAAGGTTAAATATATTGATGTGTATCTTTCCTCTCAGTTTTCAGATATGTAATGTTTCATGCCAGTTGGTGATCCCTCAGTATAGACTATTAGGATTAGTGTTGTCACGGTACCGGTATCGCCATACTAGGAGGTAAGAAAGGAAAGGAAACATTTCTTGAGGAAAACGGCCTTATGGTGACGCCCAGAGTCCCATTTATAAGGACCAGAGTTTTTAGTCTGCTTTTCTTTTCTGCCGCGGAAAATCAGGTATCGCGTTATCGCCATACTGGTATCGTAACCTCTGCCGAGTCCACAACAACTGGATGACTTCTGATGTTTCTGGACGTTTAACAAGGGGCTTGTTCGACATTACAGCCGACGGTGCAGGCGACTGCCGACTGACTGATCTACAAATCACCTTTTATCAAAAATAATGACTCCATTTTATTATTTGTAGATCAGTCAGTCACCATTTACCCACAATGCATCATGGATTTGACGCTCTCGAACACGGCCAAGGCGACACTCCATGTCAACTCCTCCTCCACATTTACTGGATTGGTTGAAGGGTGCAGAAGAGAACCTCCCCCCAACAGTTTTTGTATGGAATCTAGTTTCAGGTGTTTATGTTATGCCTGCTACATTAGGTTACTGGTGTCATGACAACCCTAATTAGAATGACAACGGTTTGTTTTTCTGGTGTATCTCATGGTCTATATACTGTCTTCCCTCTCAGTTCTCTGACCAGCTGCTATACACCAGTAAAGGAGTGACAGCCACCAACCAGTTCAAGGTCCATGGGCAGCTGCCTCTGCACGGCATGATCGTGAGTATAAGCTGCCTGCCCTGTGTTGACCCCTGACCTTTACCCTGTTAGCCGTGACCTCTTTGTGGTTAATCTGGCTCTGACCTAGCGGTAACAACCTGACCTAGCTGTGGTAACCTGACCTAGCCGTGGTAACCTGACCTAGCCGCGGTAACCTGACGTAGCCGCGGTAACCTGACGTAGCCGCGGTAACCTGACGTAGCCGCGGTAACCTGACGTAGCCGCGGTAACCTGACGTAGCTGCGGTAACCTGACGTAGCTGCGGTAACCTGACGTAGCTGCGGTAACCTGACGTAGCCGTGGCAACTGCTCCTAATAAAAGACTCCTCTTCATAATGGGGAATTACGGTTTAATGTTTACTAGGGTTGCAAAATTCTAGTAACTTTCACAAAATTACTACTCATGTATATGTGCAACTATTTGATTCAGCAAGTCGTCCCATGGTGACAAAAGGGACATTTCAGAAAACATCACCCTGCATGGGCTACTCTGTACTGTCAAGGAGAACGAGGGCTCCGTTCAATCCGTAGTGCGGAAGATCTGCGTTCTAGCGCGATCGACATTTAAAGGCAATGTTACCGCGTTCGCGGAGACTGCATTCACGGTAAAAACGCTGCATATGTCGGCTCAATCGGAAATGACCTTTAAATGTCAACCGCGCTACAACGCAGATCTTCCACGCTACGGATTGAATCGAGCCCCAAGTTACTGAAAGGTTTTATATCAACATCTCTCAGCTGTCACGATAGTTCAGTTTTCTGGCTCAAACACTTGTTGAATGATGAGTGTTTTTAGCAAGAGTCAGACAGGAAACTGAGGGAGAGAAGTCACTGCTAAAGAAGGAGGGGAGGGGGGGGGGGGGGGGGGGTTGGAACGTTAGACCAGGTCAAGGAGACGTGTTTCCATTGCATTCCATAATAAAGAATAGCGTTGTGTTGGAAGTTTGGTTAAGGGTGGGGGTTTGGCTGGGGTGAAGTTCGTTTGTCAGTGAGACGACCTCGAGGTCCCTGCTTGGGTCTAACCTGCGTCTCTGCTTCTTCACTTCTGACGCAGCTGATAGTTTTGGATGCTCCGGTGAGTACTCTGGGCTCTGTCAGCTAGGACACGCAGCCCTGCTCCCTCTCCCGTGCTTGTGTAGACAATACAACGCTTGGATGTGGGCTCTGACGAGACATCTGTGATTGGATGGGAAAAGGGAGAAAGAAGCTGTGTTGGTTTAGAGTGCCAGATGTGAATACCTCAGACCAGACGGATGTACAGCGCATTCGGGAAAGTATTCAGACCCCTTGACATTTTCCACAATTCCAAAGTGAAAACAGGTTTTTATAAATTTTGGCTAATATATTAAATATAAAAAACAGATACCTTTTATTTAAGTATTCAGACCCTTTGCTATGAGACTCGAAATTGAGCTTCGGTGCATCCTGTTTCCATTGATCATCCTTTAGATCTTTCTACAACTTGATTGGAGTCCATCTGTGGTCAATTCAATTGATTGGACATGATTTGAAAAGGTACACACCTGTCTATATAAGGTCCCACCGTTGACAGTGTGCATGTCAGAGCAAAAACCAAGCCATGAGGTCGAAGGAATTGTCCGTAGAGCTCCGAGATAGGATTGTGTCGAGGCACAGATATGTGTATGCAGCATTGAAGGTCCCCAAGAGCACAGTGGCCTCCATTCTTAAATGGAAAAAGTTTGGAACCACCAAGACTCTTCCTAGAGCTGGCTGCCCAGCCAAACTGAGCAATCGGGGGAGAAGGGCCTTGGTCAGGGAGGTGACCAAGAACCCGATGGGCACTCTGACAGAGCTCCAGAGTTCCTCTGTGGAGATGGGAGAACCTTCCAGAAGGACAACCATCTCATCAGCACTCCACCAATCAGGCCTTTATGGTAGAGTGGCCAGACGGAAGCCACTCCTCAGTAAAAGGCACATGACAGCCCGCTTGGAGTTTGCCAAAAGGCACCTAAAGGACTCTCAGACCATGAGAAACTAGATTCTCTGGTCTGATGAAACCAAGATTGAACTCTTTGGCCTGAATGCCAAGCGTCACGTCTGGAGGAAACCTGGCACCATCCCTACGGTGAAGCATGGTGGTGGGAGCATCATGCTGTGGGGATGTTTTTCAGCGGCAGGGACTGGGAGACTAGTCAGGATCGAGGGAAAGATGAACGGAGCAAAGTACAGAGAGATCCTTGATGAAAACCTGCTCCAGAGCGCTCAGGACCTCAGACTGGGGAGATGGTTCACCTTTCAACAGGACAATGACCCTAAGCACACAGCCAAGGCAATGCAGAAGTGGCTTTGGGACAAGTCTCTGAATGTCCTTGAGTGACCCAGACAGCCTGGACTTGAACCCGATCCAACATCTCTGAAGAGACCTGAAAATAGCTGTGCAGCGACGCTCCCCATCCAACCTGACATAGCTTGAGAGGATCTGCGGAGAAGAATGGGAGAATCTCCCCAAATACAGGTGTGCTAAACTTGTAGCGTCATACCCAAGAAGACTCAAGGCTGTAATCGCTGCCAAAGGTGCTTCAACAAAGTACTGAGTAAAGGGTCTGAATACTTATGTAAATAATATATATATATATATATATATAAAACATTTTTTTTATATAATACATTTGCAAACATTTCTAAAAAAGTTTTTGCTTTGTCATTATGGGGTATTATGTGTAGATTGAGGGGGGAAAAACAATTTAATCCATTTTAGAATAAGGCTATAAAGTAACAAAATGTGGAAAAAAATCATGAGGGTCTGAAAACTTTCCGAATGCACTGTAGACACCCCAGACCGAGAGGCTCTTGGCAGGCCTTCCTGTGATCTGTTTTGCCTCACCTTCCCCTGCTGCTCTCCTCCAATCCCAGGAGAGCTCTAACTGCTCTCCTCCAATCCCATTAGAGCTGGTGGGAGGGGCCAAAGACCAACGTTTCTTTGCTGATCCCCCATCTTACTGGGTCTCTCTGTCTCTTCCTTTAGGTGGAGGAGAGTGAGAATGAGTGGTCCGTCCCCCACTGCTTCACCATCTACTCTGTCCAGAGGACCATTGTGGTGGCAGCCAGGTAAACACAGAGGCGTTTCACGTAGTCACACAACTGTCAAAGATCAAGTAAAAAGTTATGCTTTTAATCTAAAGACTCATTTTAAATCTTAATTTTTTAATAGTGAGCCAGAGTTGTGCCTATGTTTCACTTGAAATCAGGCACGGTTCAAATCCTGAGTCGTAACCCACCTTGCTCACTTCATCTGCTGATCTGTAAATTCTCCCTTTTTGTGATTGTAGCTCGAAGGTGGAGATGGGGAAGTGGATAGAGGATCTCAACATGGCGATAGAGATTGCCAAAAAGTCTCAGGAGAAATCAGACCTCTTCCTGGACCCAGGGCTGTGTGATCGCTCCAACAGTAAGTAATAGATTACCCCTCTATCTATAGTGTATAGTTAGGATCTACAGTACTTATGCATGCACCTAGATGTAGCCTACACTATGAGATCCCGCTTTGTTTTTCATGCAAGTTGTTTTATAGTGATAATGTTTTTATACTGTCTTTTCCCCTTTTGTTGTTTAACCTACTAGCCTCGTGAGCTGGATGTTGTTTAACCTACTAGCCTCGTGAGCTGGATGTTGTGTAACCTACTAGCCTCGTGAGCTGGATGTTGTGTAACCTACTAGGCTCGTGAGCTGGATGTTGTGTAACCTACTAGCCTCGTGAGCTGGATGTTGTGTAACCTACTAGCCTCGTGAGCTGGATGTTGTGTAACCTACTAGCCTCGTGAGCTGGATGTTGTGTAACCTACTAGCCTCGTGAGCTGGATGTTGTTTAACCTACTAGCCTCGTGAGCTGGATGTTGTTTAACCTACTAGCCTCGTGAGCTGGATGTTGTGTAACCTACTAGCCTCGTGAGCTGGATGTTGTTTAACCTACTAGCCTCGTGAGCTGGGTTTGAATCCACCATATAGTGGGGAGAACAAGTATTTGATACACTGCCGATTTTGCAGGTTTTCCTACTTACAAAGCATGTAAATCACATCCAGAAAATCACATTGTATGATTTCTAAGTAATTAATTTGCATTTTATTGCGTGACATAAGTATTTGATACATCAGAAAAGCAGAACTTAATATTTGGTACAGAAACCTTTGTTTGCAATTACAGAGATCATACATTTCCTGTAGGTCTTGACCAGGTTTGCACACACTGCAGCAGGGATTTTGGCCCACTCCTCCATACAGATCCTTCAGGTTTCGGGGCTGTCGCTGGGCAATACGGACTTTCAGCTCCCTCCAAAGATTTTCTATTGGGTTCAGGTCTGGAGACTGGCTAGGCCACTCCAGGACCTTGAAATGCTTCTTACGGAGCCACTCCTTAGTTGCCCTGGCTGTGTGTTTCGGGTCATTGTCATGCTGGAAGACCCAGCCACGACCCATCTTCAATGCTCTTACTGAGGGAAGGAGGTTGTTGGCCAAGATCTCGTGATACATGGCCCCATCCATCCTCCCCTCAATACGGTGCAGTCGTCCTGTCCCCTTTGCAGAAAAGCATCCTCAAAGAATGATGTTTCCACCTCCATGCTTCACGGTTGGGATGGTGTTCTTGGGGTTGTACTCATCCTTCTTCTTCCTCCAAACACAGCGAGTGGAGTTCAGACCAAAAAGCTATATTTTTGTCTCATCGGACCACATGACCTTCTCCCATTCCTCCTCTGGATCATCCAGATGGTCATTGGCAAACTTCAGACGGGCCTGGACATGCGCTGGCTTGAGCAGGGGGACCTTGTGTGCGCTGCAGGATTTTAATCCATGACGGCGTAGTGTGTTACTAATGGTTTTCTTTGAGACTGTGGTCCCAGCTCTCTTCAGGTCATTGACCAGGTCCTGCCGTGTAGTTCTGGGCTGATCCCTCACCTTCCTCATGATCATTGATGCCCCACGAGGTGAGATCTTGCATGGAGCCCCAGACCGAGGGTGATTGACCGTCATCTTGAACTTCTTCCATTTTCTAATAATTGCGCCAACAGTTGTTGCCTTCTCACCAAGCTGCTTGCCTATTGTCCTGTAGCCCATCCCAGCCTTGTGCAGGTCTACAATTTTATCCTTGATGTCCTTACACAGCTCTCTGGTCTTGGCCATTGTGGAGAGGTTGGAGTCTGTTTGATTGAGTGTGTGGACAAGTGTCTTTTTTACAGGTAACTAGTTCAAACAGGTGCAGTTAATACAGATAATGAGTGGAGAACAGGAGGGCTTCTTAAAGGAAAAACTAACAGGTCTGTGAGAGCCGGAATTCTTACTGGTTTGTAGGTGATCAAATACTTATGTCATGCAATAAAATCCAAATTAATTACTTAAAAATCATACAATGTGATTTTCTGGAAAATTACAGACCTCTACATGCTTTGTAAGTAGGAAAACCTGCAAAATCGGCAGTGTATCAAATATTTGTTCTCCCCACTGTATGTGTGGAGTATGCTTATGTGTGTCAGTGGATATTCTGGTGTACCCATGGACTGTTGGAGCCAGACTCCTATTGGGTGGACTTTGTACAAATGTACTGTACCCCTCCCTTTTAGATGTAGCTAACGCCGCCCGTCCTCCCCCCTGCCCCTCCCCCCTGCCCCTCCCCCCTGCCCCTCCACTCTCCACCCTGCCCCTCCACTCTCCACCCTGCCCCTCAACTCTCCACCCTGCCCCTCCACCCTGCCCCTCCACCCTGCCCCTCCACCCTGCCCCTCCACCCTGCCCCTCCACCCTGCCCCTCCGCCCCTGCCCCTCCGCCCCTCTGCCCCTCCACCCCTGCCCCTCCGCCCCTGCCCCTCCGCCCCTCCACCCCTGCCCCTCTACTCCTCCACCCTGCCCCTCTACCCCTCCACCCTGCCCCTCCACCCTGCCCCTCTACCCTGCCCCTCCACCCTGCCCCTCCACCCTGCCCCTCCACCCTGCCCCTCCACCCTGCCCCTCCACCCTGCCCCTCCACCCTGCCCCTCCACCCTGCCCCTCCACCCTGGCCCTCCACCCTGGCCCTCCACCCTGGCCCTCCACCCTGCCCCTCCACCCTGCCCCTCCACCCCTGCCCGTCTACCCCTCCACCCCTGCCCCTCCACCCCTGCCCCTCCACCCCTGCCCCTCCACCCCTGCCCCTCCACCCCTGCCCCTCCACCCCTGCCCCTCCACCCCTGCCCCTCTACCCCTCCACCCTGCCCCTCTACCCCTGCCCCTCCACCCCTGCCCCTCCGCCCCTGCCCCTCTACCCCTCCACCCTGCCCCTCCACCCCTACCCCTCCACCCCTGCCCCTCCACCCCTCCACCCCTGCACCCCTCCCCCCATCCCTCCTTCCTCAGGGTCGTCGGATGAGGTTTCTCTGGAGCAGGAGTCAGAGGATGACATGTCGTCGTCCCGTAACTCTCTGGATAAGCAGACCCATCACCGTGCCAACAGCACCATGCATGTCTGCTGGCATCGCAACACCAGCGTGTCCATGTCAGACCACAGCTTGGCTGTGGAGGTAGAGACAGACACACACACACACACACACACACACACAGAGACACACACACACACACACAGAGACACACACACAGACAGAGAGACAGACACACACACACACACACAGAGAGACACAGACAGACAGACAGACACACACACACAGAGAGACACACACACACACACACACACACACACACACACACACACACACACACACACACACACACAGAGACACACACACACACACCCACAGAGACACACACACAGACAGAGAGACAGACACACACACACACACACAGAGAGACACAGACAGACAGACAGACACACACACACAGAGAGACACACACACAGACAGACAGACACACACACACACACACACAGAGACACACACAGAGACACACACACACACAGAGAGACACACACACAGACAGAGAGACACACACACACACACACACACACAGAGACACACACACAGACAGAGACAGAGAGACAGACACACACACACACACACACACAGAGAGACACACACACAGACAGAGAGACACACACACAGACAGAGAGACACACACACAGACAGAGAGACACACACACACACACACACACACACAGAGACACACACACAGACAGAGAGACAGATGCACACACGTTTGCTTAAGTTAGTCCATCGCGTCCGATGACTTCCATCACTGCTTGTGGGTTCGCTGATGACTGTATAGTCCGATGCAGGATGCGCACTGTCAGCCACAGACAACACAGAGAGGCCTGTCCCGTGCAGCCATGGTCATATGTTGTCTCTGTCGCTTCGCCCCCCACACACACACACACACACACACACTTATATGTGTCCTATTTCACACATGTACAAGTGTGAATTTGATATTATTATTTTGCATATCCCACCCTCGGAGAGTGGGGTCACGGCCAGGGTCAGCCATTATCAACGGCGACCCTGGGGCAATTATGGTTAAATGCCTTGCTAAAGGGCACATGGGCATATTTTTCACCTTGTCTGCGATTCGACTTAGCGACCTTTAGGTTATTGTCTAGCAGCACAGACCGTTGAAGTCAGAAGTTTACGTACACCTTCGCCAAATACATTTAAACTCAGTTTTTCACAATTCCTGACCTTTAATCCTAGTAAACATTACCTGTCTTAGGTCAGTTAGGATCACCACTTTATTTTAAGAATGTGAAATGTCAGAATAATAGTAGAGAGAATGATTTATTTCAGCTTTTATTTATTTCATCACATTCCCAGTGGGTCAGAAGTTTACATACACTCAATTAGTATTTGGTAGCATTGCCTTTAAATTGTTTAACTTGGGTCAAACGTTTCGGGTAACCTTCCACAAGCTTCCCACAATAAGTTGGGTGAATTTTGGCCCTTTTCTCCTGACAGAGCTGGTGTAACTGAGTCAGGTTTGTAGGCCTCCTTGCTCGCACACACTTTTTCAGTTCTGCCACAAATAGGATTGAGGTCAGGGCTTTGTGATGGCCACTCCAATACCTTGACTTTGTTGTCCTTAAGCTATTTTGCCACAACTTTGGAAGTATGCTTGGGGTCATTGTCCATTTGGAAGACCCATTTGCGACCAAGCTTTAACTTCCTGACTGATTTCTTGATGTTGCTTCAATATATCCACCTAATTTTCCTTCCTCATGATGCCATCTATTTTGTGAAGTGCATCAGTCCCTCCTGCAGCAAAGTACCCCCACAGCATGATGCTGCCACCCCTGTGCTTCACGGTTGGGATGGTGTTCTTCGGCTTGCAAGCGACCCCCTTTTTCCTCCAAACATAATGATGGTCATTATGGCCAAACAGTTCTATTTTTGTTTCATCAGACCAGAGGACATTTCTCCAGAAAGTACGATCTTTGTCCCCATGTGCAGTTGCAAACCGTAGTCTGGCTTTTTTATGGTGGTTTTGGAGCAGTGGCTTCTTCCTTGCTGAGCGGCCTTTCACCAAAGTACGTTCATCTCTAGGAGACAGAACGCGTCTCCTTCCTGAGCGGTATGACGGCTGCGTGGTCCCATGGTGTTTATACTTGCGTACTATTGTTTGTACAGATGAATGTGGTACCTTCAGGCGTTTGGAAATTGCTCCCAAGGATGAACCAGACTTGTGGAGGTCTACAGTTCTTTTTCTGAGGTCTTGGCTGATTTCATTTGATTTTCCCATGATGTCAAGCAAAGAGGCACTGAGTTTGAAGGTAGGCCTTGAAATACATCCACAGGTACACCTCCAATTGACTCAAATGATGTCAATTAGCCTATCAGAAGCTTCTAAAGCCATGACATCATTTTCTGGAATTTTCCAAGCTGTTTAAAGGCACAGTCAACTTAGTGTATGTAAACTTCTGACCCACTGGAATTGTGATACAGTGAATTATAAGTGAAATAATCTGTCTGTAAACAATTGTTGGAAAGATTACTTGTGTCATGCACAAAGTAGATGTCCTAACCAACTTGCCAAAACTATAGTTTGTTAACAAGAAATGTGTGGAGTGGTTGAAAAACGAGTTTTAATGACTCCAACCTAAGTGTACGTAAACTTCCGACTTCAACTGTATAAATCAAATCAAATTGTATTTGTCACATGTTCCGAATACAACTGGTGTAGACTTAATCGTGAAACGCTTGCAGAGTAAAAAAATTAACAATTATAATAGTAACACAAGGAATAAAATAAAATACACAAGAATGGAGCTATACACAGGAAGTACCAGTACCAGATCAATGTGGAGCTATATACAGGAAGTACCAGTACCAGATCAATGTGGAGCTATATACAGGGAGTACCAGTACCAGATCAATGTGGAGCTATATACAGGGAGTACCAGTACCAGATCAATGTGGAGCTATACACAGGGAGTACCAGTACCAGATCAATGTGGAGCTATATACAGGAAGTACCAGTACCAGATCAATGTGGAGCTATATACAGGAAGTACCAGTACCAGATCAATGTGGAGCTATATACAGGAAGTACCAGTACCAGATCAATGTGGAGCTATATACAGGGAGTACCAGATCAACGTGGAGCTATATACAGGAAGTATCAGTACCAGATCAATGTGGAGCTATATACAGGAAGTACCAGTACCAGATCAATGTGGAGCTATATACAGGAAGTACCAGTACCAGATCAATGTGGAGCTATATACAGGGAGTACCAGTACCAGATCAATGTCGAGCTATATACAGGGAGTACCAGTACCAGATCAATGTGGAGCTATATACAGGAAGTACCAGTACCAGATCAATGTGGAGCTATATACAGGGAGTACCAGTACCAGATCAATGTGGAGCTATATACAGGGAGTACCAGTACCAGATCAATGTGGAGCTATATACAGGGAGTACCAGTACCAGATCAATGTGGAGCTATATACAGGAAGTACCAGTACCAGATCAATGTGGAGCTATACACAGGAAGTACCAGTATATAGAGCGTTGGTGCCGGCGTAATGGGATGACACTTTCCTCCTATATTGTCCTTTGGCATGTTCGATGTCATAGCGGGCTTTCTTTTAAAGCGTACGTGTCCCGTTCCTTGTAAGCGGTTGCTCTAGCCTTTAGACCAGCGTGGATGTTTGCCTGTAATCCATGGTTTTTGGTTTGGATACGTTCTTGTAGTCACTGTGGGGACGACACCGTCTATGCACTTATTGATGAAGCCTGTGACTGATGGGGTAAACTCAATGTTATCGGATCAATCCCGGAACACATCCCAGTCTGTACCAGCAAAACAGTCCTATAGCCTCGCTTCTGCTTCATCCGACCACTTCCGTATTGAGCACATCACTGGTACTTCCTTTTTGAGCTTTTGTTTGTAAACAGGAAGCAGGAGTTTTATTCGATTTTTTTATTTATTTAACCTTTATTTAACTAGGCAAGTCAGTTAAGGACAAATTCTTATTTACAATGACGGCCTACCAAGAGGCAAAAGGCCTCCTGCAGGGACGGGGGCTGGGATAAAAAAAGTAATGTTTTCAGACAAAACACACCACGACAAGAGACACCACAACACTACATAAAGAGAGACCTAAGACAATGGAGTCATGGTCAGATTTGCCGAAGGGAGGACGAGGGAGAGCCTTGCATGCATTTCTGTGGGTAGAATAAAAGTGGTCTAGAGTTTTTGCGCCCCTATTGGCGCAGGAGACGTGTTGGTAGAAGTGAGCTAGGACAGTTTTAAGTCTCTCAAGAGTTAGTCTCCACCCACAAGAAATGCTGCCTCTGGGTGAGCGGGTTCTTGTTTGTTTATGGCCCCATACAGTTCGTTGAGTGGTGTTGGTTTGGGGCGGGATGTAGACTGCCGTGATAATTACAGATGAGAACTCTCTTGGTAGATAAAAGGGTCTGCAGTTTACCATGAGGTATTCTAGCTCAAGATTTCCGTCACACTTGAAGCAGCACACCAGTTGTTATTTATGAAAAAACACAGTTCAAGTCGTATTTCAAGTTGAAATCGAGGTTAGTAACTGACGATCTGATGTCCAGAAGTGCTTGGCGGTCATATGTGGTAATAGAATGAACTTTCTGTATAGAAATAGTTAACATAAACACGATAAAAGTCCCTATATAGCAAAGATGGGTTGGAACTCGTACAATGTCGCCCTTCTCTGTTTAAAAAAAAAAAAAAATGTCGGCACTGTTTTTAAAAACGCATCCTTCAGCGTTGTTGGTCAGCTGTCAGACAGAGCTGCAGTATTGGGGAAGCGTTCATTGGGCACACAGAGCGGTGGATACACGGCCCCGTCCTCATCTCCTCACCCTCTCCTCACCCCATCGTCATTCTCCTCACCTCCCTGTTCCACTCTCTCTCCCATGGTTAATCTTCTGTCCTCCGACCATCTTTTTCATTTCAGTGTCTCACTGTTTCTTCACTTCCTTGCACTGCTGTCTTGTCTTGGTGGAAACACTCCAATCAGAAGCGTTTTTTTATCTATGGCAGTCTTCTTCTGTTGTTAACTAACTCCTCCCCTCCACAGCCCTGGCTGAAGGACTTTCTAATCTAACTTCTCTTTCTCCCCATTCTGTTTCTGTCACTGAATGTAAGCTGCCAACTCATCCTATTTTACTTTCCTCCTTTATCCACACCTCTTTCTTTTTCTGTCCTTTTTGCTTTCTGCCCCTCTCTCTGTCCTCTCTCTCTCTCTCTCTGTCCTCTCTCTCTCTCTGTCCTTTCTCTCTCTCTGTCCTTTCTCTCTCTCTCTCTGTCCTCTCTCTCTCTCTCTCTGTCCTCTCTCTCTCTCTCTCTGTCCTCTCTCTCTCTCTCTGTCCTCTCTCTCTCTCTCTCTCTGTCCTCTCTCTCTCTCTCTGTTCTCTCTCTCTGTCCTTCTCTCTCTCTCTCTGTCCTTCTCTCTCTCTCTCTCTGTCCTTCTATCTCTCTCTCTCTGTCTTTCTCTCTCTCTCTCTCTGTTCTCTCTCTCTCTGTGTCTCTCTCTCTCTCTCTCTCTCTCTCTCTCTCTGTGTCCTCTCTCTCTCTGTCCTCTCTCTCTCTGTCCTCTCTGTTCTCTCTCTCTGTTCTCTCTCTGTTCTCTCTCTGTTCTCTCTCTGTTCTCTCTCTCTCTCTCTCTCTCTCTCTCTCTCTCTCTCTCTCTCTCTCTCTCTCTGTCCTTCTCTGTCTCTCTCCCTCTGTCCTTCTCTGTCCTTCTCTCTCTCTGTCCCCCCCCCACCCCCCCCAGTGTTCTGTTCCCCAGCCGTGTCTCCAGAGCTCCCTCCTCGTTACCTGCTGGGTCAGGGCCAGAGACCCAACACCATCACACACGTCTGCTGGTACCGCAACCAGAATCTCTCGCTCACTGATTATCTGCGGATGAACCAGGTACCACACTAGCAGAACCAGGTTCCAGACTGTAGAACCTGGTACCAGACTAGAACCATGGTAGAACCAGGTACCAGACTAGAACCATACTAGAAACAGGTACCAGACTATATCAATGGTAGAACCATTTACCAGACCAGAACCATGGTTGAACCAGGTACCAGACTAGAACCATGGTTGAACCAGGTACCAGACTAGAACCATGGTAGAACCAGGTACCAGACTAGAACCATGGTAGAACCAGGTACCAGACTAGAACCATGGTAGAACCAGGTACCAGACTAGAACCATGGTAGAACCAGGTACCAGACTAGAACCAGACTAGAACCAGGTACCAGACTAGAACCATGGTAGAACCAGGTACCAGACTAGAACCAGACTAGAACCAGGTACCAGACTAGAACCATGGTAGAACCAGGTACCAGACTATAACCATGGTAGAATCAGGTACCAGTCTAGAACCATGGTAGAAACAGGTACCAGACTAGAACCAAGCTAGAACCAGGTACCAGACTAGAACAATGGTTGAACCAGATACCAGACTAGAACCATACCAGAACCAGGGTAGAACCAGGTACCAGACTAGAACCAGGTACCAGACTAGAACCATGGTAGAACCAGGTACCAGACTAGAACCAGATACCAGACTAGAACCATACCAGAACCAGACTAGAACCATGTACCAGACTAGAACCAGGTACCAGACTAGAACCAGACTAGAACCAGGTACCAGACTAGAAGCATGTACCAGACTAGAACCATGTACCAGACTAGAACCAGACTAGAACCATGTACCAGACTAGAACCATGTACCAGACTAGAACCAGACTAGAACCAGGTACCAGACTAGAACCAGGTACCAGACTAGAACCATGTACCAGACTAGAACCAGACTAGAACCAGGTACCAGACTAGAACCAGGTACCAGACTAGAACCAGACTAGAACCAGGTACCAGACTAGAACCAGGTACCAGACTAGAACCAGACTAGAACCATGTACCAGACTAGAACCAGACTAGAACCAGGTACCAGACTAGAACCAGGTACCAGACTAGAACCAGGTACCAGACTAGAACCATGTACCAGACTAGAACCATGTACCAGACTAGAACCATGTACCAGACTAGAACCATGTACCAGACTAGAACCATGTACCAGACTAGAAGCATGTACCAGACTAGAACCAGGTACCAGACTAGAACCAGACTAGAACCAGGTACCAGACTAGAACCAGGTACCAGACTAGAACCAGGTACCAGACTAGAACCATGTACCAGACTAGAACCAGGTACCAGACTAGAACCAGACTAGAACCAGGTACCAGACTAGAACCAGACTAGAACCAGGTACCAGACTAGAACCAGGTACCAGACTAGAACCAGGTACCAGACTAGAACCAGGTACCAGACTAGAACCAGACTAGAACCATGTACCAGACTAGAACCATGTACCAGACTAGAACCATGTACCAGACTAGAACCAGGTACCAGACTAGAACCAGGTACCAGACTAGAACCAGACTAGAACCAGGTACCAGACTAGAACCAGGTACCAGACTAGAACCATGTACCAGACTAGAACCATGTACCAGACTAGAACCATGTACCAGACTAGAACCAGGTACCAGATTAGAACCAGACTAGAACCAGGTACCAGACTAGAACCAGGTACCAGACTAGAACCATGTACCAGACTAGAACCAGACTAGAACCAGGTACCAGACTAGAACCAGGTACCAGACTAGAACCAGGTACCAGACTAGAACCAGGTACCAGACTAGAACCAGGTACCAGACTAGAAGCATGTACCAGACTAGAACCATGTACCAGACTAGAACCAGACTAGAACCAGGTACCAGACTAGAACCAGGTACCAGACTAGAACCAGGTACCAGACTAGAACCAGGTACCAGACTAGAAGCATGTACCAGACTAGAACCAGGTACCAGACTAGAACCAGACTAGAACCATGTACCAGACTAGAACCATGTACCAGACTAGAACCATGTACCAGACTAGAACCATGTACCAGACTAGAACCAGGTACCAGACTAGAACCAGACTAGAACCAGGTACCAGACTAGAACCAGGTACCAGACTAGAACCATGTACCAGACTAGAACCATGTACCAGACTAGAACCATGTACCAGACTAGAACCAGGTACCAGACTAGAACCAGACTAGAACCAGGTACCAGACTAGAACCAGGTACCAGACTAGAACCATGTACCAGACTAGAACCAGACTAGAACCAGGTACCAGACTAGAACCAGGTACCAGACTAGAACCAGGTACCAGACTAGAACCATGTACCAGACTAGAAGCATGTACCAGACTAGAACCATGTACCAGACTAGAACCAGACTAGAACCAGGTACCAGACTAGAACCAGGTACCAGACTAGAACCAGGTACCAGACTAGAACCAGGTACCAGACTAGAACCAGGTACCAGACTAGAACCATGGTAGAAACAGGTACCAGACTAGAACGATACTATAACCAGGTACCAGACTAGAACCATGGGAGAACCATGTACCAGACTAGAACCAGACTAGAACCAGGTACCAGACTAGAACCATGGTAGAACCAGGTACCAGACTAGAACCATGGTAGAACCAGGTACCAGACTAGAACCAGACTAGAACCAGGTACCAGACTAGAACCATGGTAGAACCAGGTACCAGACTATAACCATGGTAGAATCAGGTACCAGTCTAGAACCATGGTAGAAACAGGTACCAGACTAGAACCAAGCTAGAACCAGGTACCAGACTAGAACAATGGTTGAACCAGATACCAGACTAGAACCATACCAGAACCAGGGTAGAACCAGGTACCAGACTAGAACCAGGTACCAGACTAGAACCATGGTAGAACCAGGTACCAGACTAGAACCATACCAGAACCAGACTAGAACCATGTACCAGACTAGAACCAGGTACCAGACTAGAACCAGACTAGAACCAGGTACCAGACTAGAAGCATGTACCAGACTAGAACCATGTACCAGACTAGAACCAGACTAGAACCATGTACCAGACTAGAACCATGTACCAGACTAGAACCAGACTAGAACCAGGTACCAGACTAGAACCAGGTACCAGACTAGAACCATGTACCAGACTAGAACCAGACTAGAACCAGGTACCAGACTAGAACCAGGTACCAGACTAGAACCAGACTAGAACCAGGTACCAGACTAGAACCAGGTACCAGACTAGAACCAGGTACCAGACTAGAACCAGACTAGAACCATGTACCAGACTAGAACCAGACTAGAACCAGGTACCAGACTAGAACCAGGTACCAGACTAGAACCATGTACCAGACTAGAACCATGTACCAGACTAGAACCATGTACCAGACTAGAACCATGTACCAGACTAGAAGCATGTACCAGACTAGAACCAGACTAGAACCAGGTACCAGACTAGAACCAGGTACCAGACTAGAACCAGGTACCAGACTAGAACCATGTACCAGACTAGAACCAGGTACCAGACTAGAACCAGACTAGAACCAGGTACCAGACTAGAACCAGACTAGAACCAGGTACCAGACTAGAACCAGGTACCAGACTAGAACCAGGTACCAGACTAGAACCAGGTACCAGACTAGAACCAGACTAGAACCATGTACCAGACTAGAACCATGTACCAGACTAGAACCATGTACCAGACTAGAACCATGTACCAGACTAGAACCAGGTACCAGACTAGAACCAGGTACCAGACTAGAACCAGACTAGAACCAGGTACCAGACTAGAACCAGGTACCAGACTAGAACCATGTACCAGACTAGAACCATGTACCAGACTAGAACCAGGTACCAGATTAGAACCAGACTAGAACCAGGTACCAGACTAGAACCAGGTACCAGACTAGAACCATGTACCAGACTAGAACCAGACTAGAACCAGGTACCAGACTAGAACCAGGTACCAGACTAGAACCAGGTACCAGACTAGAACCAGGTACCAGACTAGAAGCATGTACCAGACTAGAACCATGTACCAGACTAGAACCAGACTAGAACCAGGTACCAGACTAGAACCAGGTACCAGACTAGAACCAGGTACCAGACTAGAACCAGGTACCAGACTAGAAGCATGTACCAGACTAGAACCAGGTACCAGACTAGAACCAGACTAGAACCATGTACCAGACTAGAACCATGTACCAGACTAGAACCATGTACCAGACTAGAACCATGTACCAGACTAGAACCATGTACCAGACTAGAACCAGGTACCAGACTAGAACCAGACTAGAACCAGGTACCAGACTAGAACCAGGTACCAGACTAGAACCATGTACCAGACTAGAACCATGTACCAGACTAGAACCATGTACCAGACTAGAACCAGGTACCAGACTAGAACCAGACTAGAACCATGTACCAGACTAGAACCAGGTACCAGACTAGAACCATGTACCAGACTAGAACCAGACTAGAACCAGGTACCAGACTAGAACCAGGTACCAGACTAGAACCAGGTACCAGACTAGAACCATGTACCAGACTAGAAGCATGTACCAGACTAGAACCATGTACCAGACTAGAACCAGACTAGAACCAGGTACCAGACTAGAACCAGGTACCAGACTAGAACCAGGTACCAGACTAGAACCAGGTACCAGACTAGAACCATGGTAGAAACAGGTACCAGACTAGAACGATACTATAACCAGGTACCAGACTAGAACCATGGGAGAACCATGTACCAGACTAGAACCAGACTAGAACCAGGTACCAGACTAGAAGCATGTACCAGACTAGAAGCATGTACCAGACTAGAAGCATGTACCAGACTAGAAGCATGTACCAGACTAGAACCAGGTACCAGACTAGAACCAGGTACCAGACTAGAACCAGGTACCATACTAGAACCAGGTACCAGACTAGAAGCATTGTAGAATCAGCCATTATACGAGAACCATGATATAACTAATTACCAAACTGATGATAGAACCACAGTAGAATTTCACAGGGAGATGCCAAATGATACATACAGTTTACTGATCTGCAATGTTGGGGGAGCTACTCTGAAAATATACTTTACCAAGCTTCAGTTACTTCTCACTGGAAGAAGTTAAGCTACACCTAAAGACACCCCTAAGAAAAATATAGTTTACTTAACTAAAGTTACTAAAAAGTAGTTCACTATATCCAAACTACTTTGGTAAAAATTAAATGAAAATCTGAAATGTCAGAAATTATTCACACCCCTTGACTTTTTACACATTTTGTTGTTACAGCCTGAATTTAAAATGGATGAAATTGAGATTGTTTGTCACTGGCCTACACACAATACCCCATAATGTCAAAGTGGAATTATATTATTTTTTGCAAATTAATTAAAAATGAGAAGCTGAAATGTCTTGAGTCGATAAGTATTCAACCCCTTTGTTATGGCAAGACTAAATAAGTTCAGGAATACAAATGTGCTTCAGTCACAAAAGTTCCAGGGACTCATTCTGTGTGCAATAATAGTGTTTAACATGATTTTTGAATGACTACCTCATCTCTGTAGCCCACACATACAATTATCTGTAAGGTCCATCAGTCGAGCAGTGCATTTCAAACACAGATTCAGTCACAAAGACCAGGGAGGTTTTCCAATGCCTCGCAAAGAAGGGCACCTATTGGTAGATGGGTAAAAATAAAAATAAGCAGATATTGAATATCCCTTTGAGCATGGTGAAGTTATTGTACTTAACAAAAATATAAACGCAACATGTAAAGTGTTGGTCCCATGTTTCATGAGCTGAAATAAAAGATTCCAGAAGTGTTCCATACGCACAAAAAGCTGATTTCTCTCAAATGTGAACAAATGTGTTTACATCCCTGTTAGTGAGCATTTCTCCTTTGCCAGGATAATCCATCCACCTGACAGGTGTGGCATATCAAGACGCTGATTAAACAGCATGTTCATTTAAACAGGTGCACCTTGTGCTGGGGACAATAAAAGGCCATTCTAAAATGTGCAGTTTTGTCACACTACACAATGCCACAGATGTCTCCAAGTTTTTGGTTGGAGTGTGCAATTGGCATACTCACTGCAGGAATGTCCTCCAGAACTGTTGCCAGATAATTGAATGTTCATTTCTCTACCATAAGCCGCCTCCAATGTCGTTTTAGAGAACTTGGCAGTACGTCCAACCGGCCTCACAACCGCAGACCACATGTATGGCGTCGTGTGGGCGAGCAGTTTGCTGATGTCAACGTTGTGAACAGAGTGCCCCATGGTGGCGGTGGGGTTATGGTATGGGCAGGCATAAGCTACGGACAACGAACACAATTGCATTTTATCAATGGCAATTGGAATGCACAGAAATACCGTGACGAAATCCAGAGGACCATTGTGAGGTATCTGTGACCAACAGATGCATATCTGTATTCCCAGTCATGTGAAATCCATAGCCTAGGGCCTAATGAATTTATTTCAATTGACTGATTTCCTTATATGAACTGTAACTCAGTAAAATCTCTGAAATTGTTGCATGTTGGTTAATATTGTTGTTCAGTATAATTACACTTTGGATGGTGTATCAATACACCCAGTCGCTACAAAGATACAGGTGTCCTTCCTAACTCAGTTGCAGGAGAGGAAGGTAACTGTTTAGGGATTTCACCATGAGGCCAAATTAAAACCATTTAAAGCATTTTAATGGCTGAGAACTGAGAATGGATCAACATTATAGTTACTTCACAATACTAACCTAATTGACAGAGTGAAAAGAAGGAAGTCAGTACAGAAAAACAATATTTCAAAACATGCATCCTGTTTGCAATAAGGCACTAAAGTAATACTGCAAAAAATATTGCAAAACAATTCACTGTTTGTCCTGAATACAAAGTGTTATGTTTGGGGAAAATCCGATACAACACTTTACTGAGCAACACGCTCCATATTTTCAAACATAGTGGTGGCTGCATCATGTTATGGGTATGCTTATAATCGTTAAGGACTAGGACGTTTTTCAGGATAAAAAAAATTAATGGAATGGAGCTAAGCACAGGCAAAATCCTAGAGGAAAACCTGGTTCAGTCTGCTTTCCAACAGACACTGGGAGATGAATTCGCCTTTCAGCAGGACAATAACCTAAAACACAAGGCCAAATATACACTGGAGTTGCTTACCAAGAAGACAGTGAATGTTCCTGAGTGGCCTGGTTACAGTTTTGACTTAAATCTACTTGAAAATCTATGGCAAGACCTGAAAATGGTTGTCTAGCAATGATCAACAACCAATTTGACAGAGCTTGAAGAATGTTTTAAATAATAATGGGCAAATGTTGCACAATCCAGGTGTGGAAAGCTCTTAGAGACTTACCCAGGGAGACTCACAGCTGTAATCGCTGCCAAAGGTGCTTCTACAAAGTATTGACTCAGGGGAGTGAATACTTATGTAAATGAGATTTCTGTATTTCATTTTCAATAAATGTGCAACAATGTCTAAAAACGTGTTTTCACTTTGTCATTATGGGGCATTGTGTGTAGATTGGTGAGGAAAAATAAATATATTTAATCCATTTTGAATTCAGGCTGGAACAGAACCGTGTAACAGAACAAAATGTGAAATAAGTCAAGGGGTATGAATACTTTCTGAAGGCTCTGTACTCCAGTGGGTAGCGAGACCACTACATGCCGATTTAAAGTAATCAACTTCTGAAAACACCACCTAGATTAGAATTTAGTTCAACTACCACCAAGCTACTGCAAAATTGTTGTTAAATTAATTAATTTAACAATTAGTTCACTGCTCTTCAACACTGCTGACTGTCCTGTCCTGTCCTGTCCTGTCCTGTCCTGTCCTGTCCTGTCCTGTCTTCAGAACCAGCTCTCAGGTTACCTCCTACGGAAATTCAAGAACAGCAACGGCTGGCAGAAGCTCTGGGTGGTCTTCACCAACTTCTGTCTGTTCTTTT